>NW_020447819.1:1516414-1618914 GCF_003343035.1 Apteryx rowi
GCGGCCTGTCCGCGCCGCGCCGCGGGGCCGGCCGGAGCAGAGAGGCTGCTGCCGCACCGAAGGGGCAGGCACCGACCCCGCCTCTGCCCGCGCCGGCCCCCGGAGCCCCGCGCTGCGGGCCCGCCGGCAAGGTCACCGGTGCGCTTGGAGCCCCCATCTCCAGCCTGGTTGCTGGTGGGACCAAGAGGCTCAGCACAAGCCGGGTTGTCTTCTCCCCGACGGCAGTTTCGGCGAAGCTGCATCAGGAGATGCCAGCCGTATGAAGTGTCTCAAGACCCATACGTTTAGCAGCCATGCAGCACATAGAAGGCAATATTTCAGACAACATCCCCCTTTCAATGAAGTACGCTTTGGCATAGGACAAAAGGCGACTAGCAAGGTGCCAGAAAACCTCCAGACCTCATCTGACTTCACTTTTCTGTAGTTCATAGTCTCAGTAGTGATCAAGTCCTTACCTATTATCTGATTTTAAAATAAAGTAACTGCTGCCACAAACAGCGTGCTGAAGAATACAGCCGTCTTGTACCACTGGCCGCCTTACATGCACTTGCTACCTGCCACGCAGAAGGTGCTGAAGCTGCGTGCTTTGACTGCTCTGCCTGGAAGCATGGCTTTACTGACCAGACCAAACCAGGATATTTGTACCGATAACAGTACCAGCTTTTTCAAAATGGTAGTGATTGTGTCCAGGCAGCTGATATGCCACCTTCTGCAGACCACAGCGTATGTACCAACCTGTTCCTACTGTTTTCAACGCTGCTGTTGGTACCTGATGAAACTCATACAGGGAAACCCTGGATTAATCCATGCTCTGCATTCCAGTCACCAATATTTCACTGGTCTCTCACAAATAGTTGTGAAATGTATCATATGTTGTATTTGCCCCAGAAGCTTGCCCACAAATTGGATTACATCTTGCTGTGCTAATAGTTGTCCTTTTACCAAGAGCGCAAAGTCTTGGACAGTTGATTTGAAGGTCCTAAATTCCAATTGTCTGTGTAGGAAAAAAAACAGTATTTCTGATTATCTGCTGGCTGCATACATCTGAGGGATGAGCAGAGATTGCAGAGTACCTTAAGAGAAGATGGAGTAGCATCAAGAACCTTTCTGCGTTTATTTCCAGAGAGCATATAAATTCAAGGAGGTTAGAGCTTAATTCACAGACTTGCCTGTTCAGTAAGCCAGCACTTTTTCCTGAATATTAAGTATTCAGTTACAGAAGGCCTGGAAGCCCTGGGATACTGGCATAAAAGGCTACAAAGTTTTTCACCAGTGATGAGTCAGAAGCCATTTCAGTGCAATAGAAACTGTTCCTAGATAATGGACCCGGAGGGAGGAATGGGTGAACACGGGAGAGGGAGGCAGGAGCACCGTTGGCCTAGTGCCTTATTCTGAAACTTTGGGGAGGGTCCCCTTTACTGTGCTGTAATGCATGCTAACACAGACAGGTTCACAGTCTTTCTGGCACAGGCTCATGGGACCTCGGCCCGCCTCTGGCAGAGGGCAGTGAGGTGGTCCTTCCGTGATGCAGGTTTGGGGGATTAGAGTTGTAGTTCCCTGCAAACTCTCTCCCTCGCTTTTCACTAATTGGCAAACTCCAAATAGAAGCAAGAATTATGTGAGCTGTAGAAACTAAACTGCCTGTTATCCTTAGAGAAAGCTTATCCCTCCCTCTTCAGATCAGGGTTAAGCAGGCTGACCAGGCTGCGTGTATTGGGAAACTTGCCCAGCTAATAAAAAGAGGACTTCATTCCTCAAAGCTGCCAGACCACTGCCTTTCACCAGCACTGGGAACAGTTGGACTACTTGCCCCATAACGGATTATTCATGTGAGCATTTTGCAGGACTCTGTTTTTAGAATTCCAGATACTTTAAATTATCAAGCGGTATAGTTTTTTTCTTCTTTGATCTGTTAAAGGCTGCTGAGATTTTTATACACCTACCCTAAATATACATAATTGTCATCTAGTTTACCTTTTTCTGCATTACTAAAACTAAACAATTTTTCAATTTACTTTTCTTGGGAGAGGAGAAAGAAGAAGAGAGTGAAACACTAAAGGCTACAATAGGACAATGTACAGTAGAGCTTCACTCTTCAAAAGAAATTATAGGGGAAAATCGCAGAAGAGTAAACACAAATGTCCATAGCATCTGAAAAGAAAAAAATAATATTATGTTCTTTAGCAACATCTCTCTTTTGTAAGTCACTAGCAATAAGAATCAGCTAAAGCAGGACAAGAGGCCTTTAGCCTGTTTGTAGAGGCAATAATCTGAGAGTTTCTGTAGCACCTACACAGCAGAGAGACAAGCAGCTTCATTCTTCTGCAAAAACAGAAAGTGCCTGAAAAACCTGAAAGCACCATCAGAGAAAGAATATGGTGACAGTTCCTCAAGCTTTATATAATGGAGGAAAACCGTCATGACTTTAGTCAAGCTCCCTCTCTCTGAATCTGCTCTGCCGAGGCCCATTTTTTTGTTTTGTTTTGTTTCCCTTGCTCCGGATAGGATCCTAAAGTACCATTTTGGCCTCTCTGACACATTTCCTGGGCACAGAAAAGGTCTTCCTTGTTCTCTGGTCTTTAATTTCTAGCTTCCAACCCATACCTGAAAGGTTCATTAACTTTGTTCACTTAGCTTGTTTAAACTGGTGATATGCCATTAGCAGCAGATAGGTATGCTGAGGAAGTTGAGGAGAAATGTTTGGTTAGATTAAAAAGTGCTCTAGAAATTGCTACAGATGTTACCTTGAATAGTGTGCCAGAAATCATCCCATCAGAGTAATACAGCACAAAAAGGGAAAAATACTGCCAAATACTTTGTGTTGATTTTTTTGATTCCATGTAGATACAAAAAACATTTTAATATTTTTTAAATAAAAAACGTATCACTTCATATATGATAATTGGAAATAATTCCACAGAGCAAGAAAAAAAAAACTGTGAACCCTGAAGGAACACAAATCTTTTTGCATGCTTCTGGAGCAGACAAGGTATAAAATGATGTGGATACTTTTTCAGAGCACTGACACAGTGACAGAGAAAGTGGCAGAAAAGCTATAATGCACCCAGCCATTAAACACCACGGTAAGCATGCTGTTGTGTGGGACAAACACAAGGTACACAGAGCACACACTAAAGAAGAAAATCATAGTTCATTAGATAATAGAGCAACACCGTTTTGCCTTTGCGTTTATGAACCATTAATATGCAAGCATGTTTTGAATTTGAGAGGTAGAGATTAATGGTCTTCTACCTACATACTAATACAACTATTGAAATACCTCACTTGAAAAGGATGCCAAAGTACAATACATTCCTGACCCAGGAAGTACATCATTAACCCATATCTCCTCCTGTGGACTCAGTGGACTGCAGTTCCCTCTGGCCACAATATGTACATGCCAAAGGGGAATGTTAGACCTTCCTAGAAAGTTTTATTAGCTCCAATCTAGCAGCTGTGGAGACCATATTGCTGCAGAGCTGAACAAAGAGGAGGGCAAAGTCTGGATAATATGGCAGAAGAACTAGCGAGATATTTTGGTGCTGGTGGCATCTCCTGTCTTAGGTGTTCCCTTATGACATTCCCCCAAATCCATCCAACTACAACTTCTCCTCCTGTGCAACAAGTTGCCAGGGCTAAGACACATTTGCCTCCAATGACACATTCCCCTGGCTGTGGTTTTGATAGTTTTGCAGGAAAAGAAGAAAGAACAAGATGTCACAGGTTGAGGGAAAGCAACAGACATTCAGAAAAGCAAATTTCAGACTCATGCAAGTAGTGGGACATCCACTGGCTCTTCAGATGAGTCACCTGGTACAATTCAGATGTACTCATCTTTATAGACAAATCTTAAAAGAAGAATTTAAATTATATATACCTATTCTTTGTAACCATATGCTGTGGCATATCTTTTAATGATTTACAAAACCCTAATTGTTTGGCTAATTAAATTTTGCAGTAGGACAAGATGTGGCTTCCAACTGAAGCCCATACAACCTATATATGTACCTGAAAGGAACTTTCTGTAAGTTATGCACCCCACTAAGTTCTGGCAAAAAATGTAGACTACGTGTATAGAACCTAAACTAATTACTAAATCTGAACATTGGCAGTAATTAAATTAATTGTTACTTTAGCAGAATTTTATCCCATTCTAGATGAAAACAAAATACAAAATAACAGAGGAGAAATAAGAAGACTGTGGTGGAGGCACTGTGACTATATGAAAACTGGGTGCTGTTTCAGTGGACCATTTGCCACAGTCTTTGTCTCTAAGCAAAGTGGAAAGCTCATCACACAGTTCATCAGGAGTTTAAACTCACAGATACAAATGTATTTTGTTCGTTTGAAAGACAGAGAAGCATTTGTTAACTAGTGAGCATGCACAGATTTGGTGGAATCTCCTTCCTGCTGTGAAATCATAGTGTAAACTTTGGGCTCAACTATGAGCACTTAACGTTGTTAAGCCACTATTCCCACTTCCCTCTCCTGCCATTTGGATTCATTCCTTATTGAATTTTCTACTTCTGAAAGAAACTGAAGTTTGCACTTATCTGTACAGCACTATGTCCACAATCAGCATCCCTGATGTAAAGGGTAAGCAGCAATAGAACAGGCCAGTTCTTAAGAACTCGATACCTTTTGTGAATGAATTAAGGCAAAAGGTCCAGAGATATCTGTCCTTCTCAATCTGTTTTCTTTCATTCACAGCTGTTTTCCTGCAGTTAGTTAAAAAAAAACTGAATATTTTCCTTTAGCAAGATGAACACCTTTCTCACATTCCATACACTTGCAGACAACCTTTTCCTCCCACATAGGTAAGCTAATTGAATTAGAGGAGCAATTCAGCCTGCCCATGCTCTCTGGAAAGCTGAAGGGAAACATGGAAGAGAAAAATCTGATCCAAAGATACATTTTTCATCTCAAGAATATGGAAGCTCTTTTAGTGAAGATCAGCAAGTGAGACACCATTTCCAAACGTCTTGGATCACTCCCACTCCAAAATGTGGGTGGTTGTTTTTTAATTAAATCTTGTTTCTGTACCTTATTCTTAATTGGATTTTTACTGAATAGCTGTTCCCTAAAATGCAGTGTTTGTTATATAATTCAAATAGTCCATCCTTCATATCAGATTGATAATTCATACTTTCTGTGCAAAAAATGTTCTTCTCTAGAAGTAATAGTAAGTTGCAAGCAGGTTCAAAGCAAGGAGAGAAAATTAGCTGCTCACTAAGAAAAAATGTTATTACAATTATCTACATGACCATTGTTTATATTCCTTCATACAAATCCATCAATCCGCCAGTGGATTCTGTCAGTAACCCCTTTAAAATACTCTACCTGAAAGAACCATTCTAAGATATTTGGCTCACTGGCAAGATCTTAAAGTAATAGAGAATCCAAATGCACTTGGGAAGCTCATTTTCACTCAAAATTGCCAAGGAAATTTGCACTAACCAAGCAAAAGCCTATCAGATAAAGTTCTTTGTTCCAAATCGTACCTGAAAAGGGAAGCTACAAGTTATGTTGTACATGAACATGTAATTAAAAAATTACTTTTTAGAAACTGTATAATGCAAATACAGAGTTAAGGCTAAAACATATATTTGCATTTTTGCATGAATTTAAAACATGACCAAATAATACTCTTTATGATGAATTTGAACTTTTCCTAAGTATCTGGAAAGAAAGATGATTAAAAAGAAATGCCTAAATATCTGACGACTGTGAATGGCATACCCAAACTGACAGTACCCACAGTGAAGTATTCACACAAATCTACTATACCACTGCCACACTTAGCTTTTAAGAGTCATGATGCTAAATAGTAGTGCACTGCATCATTAACTCACAACAACTTCCAACACAGTACCTCCAGCCCAACAGCGCATGGGAAGCTCTCTGGGGTATCCAGTTGCAATGGTAAGGAGCCGTGCCTGCACAGCTTCTGGTTTCCCTCTTCTTTCCACAGGTTACAGAACTTTCTAGTCTAGCTATCTTAGAACTATAAAAATTGCCTTCACTGACCACATACCAGAATATTACACTAACCATCGGTTTCTTCAAGCAACCCAAGTACACAGCAGAGACATCAGGGCTTAGATAAGCATTAAAACTGAATTATGTAAGAAAGGCAGAAGTAAAAGCTGCAATTTAATTTAGAATAATTATTCAGCTTTTACATAATTTGAAGTTTCATTTGATTTATTTAAACACTGTATCTAGTAAAATACTTTTATTTGAAATAAAAAGGGAAAGCTATCTACTGTGTGCAAAGGTCAACTAGCATGGCCAGCATTACTGAAAATATATATTCTTTCATCTCCTTTAACTCTTTGAGAACTTAACATTCCACAACACAATACTATTCCTGGAGCAAAAGCATTAAGTATGAGGAACATTAACCATTTCTTCTGGCTTGGAGATGATCATATTTATTTCCTGTACTGCAATGCCAGAGTGATGCAACTCGTCTTCATTATTTGAATGATTATTGGGTTATTTTTGCTCCACTTTCACACACAGCTGATGCTACCTACTATATGCAATCAGGTCTTGTTATAAAACTCTCAGGTTGTTAAGAAACATTTTGAGAGACAGAGGAGAGGATCTGAACAGCAAATTCTGCATGTACTAACAATCTAAAAGACTTACTGACAGTCTAGGATAAAAACATTCAAGTTATTACATACGTAAAGTTCAACAGCTGCCTTTTCTTTTACAATGATAAGTCCAGAATGTTACATACTTTATACATGCTGAAAGGATGAGTATGAAGCTTCAGGTATTATGTTGAAAAAAATCCTTGGAAGAGGAATATCACATATTGAATATATAAATTCCAGTGTGTTGATGGAAAAAAGGTACAGTAAGAAGGAAAAGATCTGTTTTTTACTCTGTGTCTGGACATGAATGAGGGAAGAAGACAGAACCACTGAACTTACAGAACTGACAGTTATAACAGCAAAAAAAAAAGTTTGGATTCTTGTTAGTTTGGATTTTTATGTGCCTTATAGAACATGAAGACAGCTCTATAGGAGCTATGGTCTTTTTGGCTGTGTTGAAAAATAAGCTGGGAAAAGTAATTTTTATCAAACAAAATGCTTAAATTGACCTTAAATTAAAAGCTCCATTTTGTACCCTGATTTTTACTTAACTTGTTAAAAATTACGTTTAGATATGCTTCAAAGTAAAATGCTATTTAAAATGAAAAATACTTCATTTTTTTACTTTTATACATGATAAAAGAGGAATGTCAAAGTTTTACATATTTTCCAGTTTCTTCTTCAGTTGAATAAATAGATCACAAAATAGAGTTCTTCCAATTGACCCAAGTATGGATTTTTCTAGCCAAAAAAATGTTACTCCATTTCCATTTAGCATATGATAGAGCTAATGACAGCTCTTTGGTAGCCTTTGTACAATCAGTGTGGTGGGTCTTAAGCAGTTTCAATTACAGAAGTACATGTATAATGTAAAGTAGGCTACTCAGTAATATCAAGAGAGGCTCTCAATATGTCTTAATAGGAGACTCAACTATCCTCAAGACCATGCGCATATCAACAAGAAACAGCTAGGTCTTTCTAAACTATCTTAAGATGGCTTTTAGTCGGGTTTGCAGACCCAGGATCTGGAACAAATGTTGTTAGGCCTATGTCCGTGTTAGGCCATAAGAAGCTCTTCCAAGACAAGGAATTAGACCACAGGCAAGCTGCTTTCATATGCCATTTTGGCTGAATGTGCTTCTTGTTCCACGGCTACCTATACACTCCCCTAGACAGGATGAATAACAACGAGCAGCAGCTGGCTACAGCAATACTTCTGAATAAAAAGGCACCTTCGGTCTCTCAAACCAACAAGCCAGGATAACAAATCAACAAATGACAAAATAATGAACATTTTAGAGAATAACTTTCAAAACCTTTATCAATTACAAATTGAAGATAAGGCCCAAGGGAAGAAACACACATCGACAGACTTGGTTGCCTCTATAAAGTCAAGAGAGAAAATAAAAAATAAGGCATCCAGTCTAATTAAAAATGATTTCAAGAGTGGATTTTTTAGTATTTCATTTGTTTGTTTGCAACCAACATTAATTTTAAATAAATTGGACAAGGTTGTTAGCCAAATAACTACCTTCAACTCATTTGACAAAGGATTCTGGCTACATCTTGAATTACACAAATTAAATATAAAAATATCATGTTGTTTCCTGTAGTCTTCGTTACTCTCATTCAAAGAATCCGACAGAGGAACAGTAAATTTCAGACTAAGTAAGCATGGCAATGAAAGATTCCCACCCTCTATTTCTGAATCTTTCCAAACACATGAACAAAATATCAGCTGAGATAGGTTGGGCTTTTTCTCCTCTTTTTCTTCTAGAAAGATCCATTGCTTTTCTTTAACATAAAGCTGCTATTTAAAAGCAAGAACAAACTATGCAGAATATCCTCACAAATGCATTTAGACATGCTACATTCTCTCATTTAGAAAAATAATGGCCTCACAAGTTTCATAGTTTCATGACAAGTTTCATGACAAGTTTCATGATAAGCCCCCCAGTCTGATCAGCTTTGAGGTTATGTTGCAACACAAAAAATAATTTTAGGCACACTCTGCATTGGTGCTCAAAGTGCAAGCTTCCTGCAATATAAAGTTTACATTCCTTCTAATCTGATCTCGTAACTCCATTCCACGGGGACATATTTATCAAGGAAGAGACTCTTGGCCTAAGAAGTTGGAAATAAAAATTCCTTACTAATTAATTTTTAGCTGGCACAAATCACAGTCTTTTTAAGTTCAGTAGGAACTGTAAGTCTATTCTCCTTGTTAAACCACTTATAATTAAAGATAAATAAATAGCTCAGCTCTATTTTTTCCCTAGATGAATCTGCTGATTACCACAGTAGGTTTTTGTGCACAACTCTGGTTTGTGGATGAGAGCTTTTTATGAAGAGCCCAACTCTGCAAATGCTTGCCCCCAAAAGGAAAGGGATTTTGTGGGGGGAATGGTTCTGCAACTGTTCATAAAAAGTTTAAAAAAAAAATTTTAAGCACATAATTATTTTTAATAGTTGAAAATGGAATATTTGTTTAAATGACTGTGTTTGTATATGCTCTTAAAATCCCTTTATAAGCAAAATTATGTACCCTGGAGACTACATACACAGACATAGCACAATTATGGGTTTGCTCAATATTTCTCATGTCAGGTAGAAAAGCATCTGTGTGTCCCATTTGGCTATGCCATTAATAGAATGTATACCTCAGACTTTAAGGGCAAGCAAAACACCCAGAAAGCCAAAAACTCAGCATCAGTGGAGTTACATAAATTTATACTATTTAAAGATTAAATTTTTAGAGAAATAAGGTTCAGGAACACATACAGTTAACATAAAGGAGTGAAACTAATCACACACTTTGCAAGATATATGCTTACATACTTTGCTGAACTAGGATGTCTTAAATGCTAGGAATATGATTTCCTTTGCTAATATAGTTCTGGATTTGAAACTAGATTATTAAAATAAAATATTGAAGCTTTCTTCTGAGAAGAAAATAAGCCTAAATTAAAATACAAGGTCTGATATTTTTTTTTAAATACTCCCTATTTTTTAAAAGTTCTGATTCAAACTCAAGAATTTGCAGAACATGGTACCAAGATAGTCAGGCACATACACTGTCTTTCAACTTGCTCTTTTTTTTCCTCCAAATATCTTTTGGCAGTAGCAGGAATTAGAACTATTTGACTGTTGGAAAACTGAGCTGCCTTGATTTTTTATGACTGATTACATGACACTGCTTCTGTTCCCTGACAACATCTATGGAATTATCAAGAGGAGAGTTAGAAGAAGCCAAGGCAAAAACAATCCTCCACATGTTCCTTGTGTTCATCCTGATATATGGTGCATATATGCACATATACAGGGTAATCAGAATGCTCACAGTATGCATTTTTTGGTTTAGTTTCTTTGCTGGACCATTAGAAACACATAGGAAACAGCACCGTGGTTCAAAAAAAGCACCTTTCTGGAAATATATCTGGAATCATTTAACACTTGCAGTATTAGCTGTGAAGAAGCTAAAACCAACTTATATTACTTGTTTTGCCAGTGCAGGGAAGCAAGAGATCAAAAGGACCACAAATAGTTAAATAATATCCCTCTGTTCAGAGGTGAGGTACTTGTCAGCCAGCCTGACACAACGCAGCAAGCTGCTTGGGCTTCTGAGGAAGTTAGGCCAGGGAAACAGCAAGCTTGAGGTACGACAGACATAGGCCTTCTATCGCACTAAAATCTTTTCTCCCTCTCCTCTTTCCCCTTTTTGCTGTGCTCTCTGTCTGCTTTTAAAAAACAACAGTGTTCTAGTTTAAAAGAGCTGCCTAGTTACTGAGCCACAAACTCTCAGTGGGAACAGTTCCAGCTATTCGAATCTCCATGCCTAGGATTTCAAAAAGTAGGACTTGACTTGCAATTGGGAGAATTTGGAGATCCACCTGGGGAAGTGTCAAAGCCCAGTGTCGGTAGCAGTGTTTTCAGTGTATTCAGAGGAGTCAGTCATATCAGGAACCATTTAACCATGTTACCAATAAGCTTTTTCAGAATCCTGATTCATCCCACATGTATTGAGGTGTTGTATGATACTACAGCTACATATTCTTTAGCTTTTATACAGATACTCTTTGATTTATGACTGTCCTGAATTCACACTGTGCCCATCTTCATGAAACGTGCTTAAATGGTGACAGGAAGTCATTAACAGTAAATAAATAAATTAGTGAGGACATACATGGTCCAAGTAGGCTTATTTTTAAATGCAAGTGAATACTCAGAAACTTTTCTATGGTATTCAGTGATCTGCAGTTTCTGAAACACTATTCTCCACAAATGCAGAAATTCAATAATTAGCTTTCAAGCTATTCTTTAAACTTCTGAGGTAGATAAATAATGAATAAGAGCCAGCTATTCATTAGAATGCAACACCTGAAAACTATCTGCTATCCCTTTTGATGAATCTGACCCAAGGTTTCCTCTGCTATTGGAGGGGACTAAAATTGTACCTGACAGAATAATGTGCTTTACCTATAAAAAAACTTAATGAACAAAATGAATTTGTTATTCAAATAGCAACTGATTGACTCCAAATTTCTCAAAACCATGGAAAAACTTCTTCCTTTAAAAAAAATTACTTTAAAGCATGCTACTATTGGTCTAACACACCCAAACAGTGTGTAGTCAAGATGCGGAATAGGTGTCCTCTCTTTTTGACCTGGTAGGCAAAAGTTGTCTGCCTAACCCATTAAGTCTGTTCCATATGGACCCTCCATGGTAACAGGTAAAGGGGCAGGGGGTTCTGTTGAAACCTTCCTCTCCATCTGAAGTTTCAAAACTTCATGCCTGACTCATGCCTGCCACAGACTTGCTTTTGGTTACAGAGAAATTTTGTTGTATTTGTTTTTAATTTCACTCTGAATTGGAACGGTATTATCATTTTCACAGGAAATGGAATGGGCTAGTGTGCCACTATTTCTACATTTTAGCACTGTTGTGCTTAATGCTTCCAATTTTAGTGTCACTACCTCTGGAGAAGCTGTGAGATTTCAGCGTTTGGTCAATGCTACTTTCTTTGTCTCAGGGGGTTCCCAATGCAAGTAGTTCATAAACTGCTATGCCAGCTCAGCTCAGCAAGACAGGCAGTTTTGTGTTTGTATTGCATGTGTCTAACTAGAGTAGCAGCTATTGATGAGCATTATAAAAACCAAGATCTCCAAACACTGGAGAAAATAGTTAAAGCAATCAAGCCTCCAAAAAGAAGAAAAAAGATCAGACGCAGTGCAGTTGTGAAAGTGCTATGAAACCCATTAAGAGCAATATGTTCTCCACACACTGAAAAGCTGAAGCTAATTAGTAAATTTCTGCAGTGCTCCAAGACTTGTAGATTACTAAATGGGTCCACAATACTATTGGCATCATTCAAAGATGTACATTTATATTTGATCATTTACCACAGTATTTCTCACAATTTCTCTAATTACAGACTCAGAGCCAAGCTTCTGGACTCCTAGAAAATGAAAAGAAGATCTGAAAACTCTCCACTTCCCCCCCCCCCCCAGTCTTCCTGTTTTAACTCTAGAAGGAGCAATTTTTGGATGGACTAACTTGCACACCTCTGCAACTTCATTAGCAAGAAAGGGATTACTGCTCTCCTATCACCCCCAGGCTTGCTCCTAGGAGAGGCAATTTCAGAATTTCCTGTGCTGCTAGCAGGACTCCCCCAATTTTTACTCAGAGAAGGCCAATTCAGCAACAAGCTAGGAACCACACAGTGCTCCAAAACCATGTGTCAGACAGATCTCTTCACTCTCAGAAGTAAAGAGTTACCACATTCCCAGCACCAGCACACCTTTGGAACAGATTCTGCCCCATCTCCCTGACTGACAGCTCCTGTCCCTGGAACACAGGCCCTCCTCAGGATGGCCAGGAGGGAGCTTCTAGCCACTACAGCTTTGGTGATGAGCTAGTCTATTGAATAGAGCCAAATTCAAGTCCCTTTGCAGGCTCCTTACAAATACTCCATGGCCATATTTTGCAAATTCCTGCTGTAGACCATGTTCTGCCTGAGCAGTCAAAATGTCCAGGGGGATCCATGAAGTATGAATGAAACTGACACTCATTAAAACACAGCAAAATTCATACCAAGAAAACATAGCAGTCAAATGCAATATAATGCAAACCCTGCAGTGATTACCTTAGGTTGCTCCAGACATTTTTCACCTCATACAGTTTTGGAGTTATTTTCAAATATAGGAATAAAAGCAGAGTTTTGCAGTATGTCCTGAACGTTCCTCAATTGGGTAACACTTGAGATCATGTGAAAATTGAGGAAAGATGTAGAAAATCCAGAGCTGGGTTCTCCTTAAAGAGACTTCTCAAACAGCAGCCTTTTCCCATGTGCAAACAGGGTTTCAGTTTGGATACTTGCATATGCAGACCAAGTCAAAGAAACAAGTCTAGACTGTCTGACACATTTTGAACAACGTGTGCATCGGGGTGGGGGGGGAAGGTTGTTGGAGGCTGCCCGGTGCTAGGCTCACAGACTGGTGTCTTATGAATTAAGCTAAGGAGGTGCTATCAGATCGTAAGTACTGCCCAGTTAGAAATACTTTTGTGAAATATATCGATTTATCAAGCTGAAGATGCTGAGGAGCTAGAACTGGTGAATTTGCTGCTTGCCCAATTGATGTTGCATCAGGGACTTGTGCTAATGAGTTGGGCTGTGTTTGAGTTGCTATTTGACAAGTTTTCTGCTTCTGAAGTGCTCAGAGGGACAGAATGAAACTGCTGAGCTGGGATATTACCCCACCGATATGCTGCAACCACCTCGTATATTTTTGCTTAGAAGGATGCTTCAGCAGCAGGCTTCCAAGGGTAATTTTGAATCACTCTTGGACTTCAAGAAGTTCTAACAAAGTGTAGGGCTATAGGCATAAAGATTGATGGATGCTTCAGTACTCATTATATAGCCTTCCATGTTATCTGATTCTGTTTATGCTTTAAGTGATTACTGGGTTTAATTATGCTGTATAAATAAGCTCAAAGGTATGAGCTTTGAGCAACTATGAGCTTTGAGTAACTATGTCTTTCCATAGTTACTTCTCCATATAAGGTGATTCAGATGGTTTCCTTATTCTCTCTGTTTGGTGTCTTTTATATGTTGCCTAAAATAAATAAATGCAGGCTAAAATAACAGCCATATATTAATCTGTTGAACAATCCTAGGAGTGAAAGATCACCTCCTGTATAAAAGTTTTAGGCACCATTAAAGAAGCTAGAAGAGGCAGGTGGAACTGCACTCTGAACTGCAAACTTAGAAGGATCTCTAGGAGGAAAAATAGTGGATTTTAGTGTTCATAAAGAGAGAAAGATTTACAGAAAAATAGATTTTAAAAGGCTTAAATGTAACTTTTTAGCCTTTGGTAACTGCAATAAACTGCGCATTTTGCTACATTTTTCAGTTTTTACTTTTATCACTTTTCAGAGATAAATGTAACTGTAAACATCTTTTACATATTTGCATCTATCTCAGCTGGAGTTCTCAGCTGTGCTAAGAAAACCAGGAAAATATACTCTAGTCAATAGCCTTATATCAACTAATTATGGGCTACATGATGCATCTAGAAAGTTATATCTTACTACTGGTATGGTGAAGTTTGGATAACAGTAGGAGCAAGGTTTGAAAATTCTACTCAGATTTTCAGTCAAGAAGGAAAGCTATACATTTCCTTAAATATTACTCAGGTTTATGCACATCTAGAAAAAACAATGGAAAGAAAGCTGATGTCCTGAAACTCTTGCTCCTTTAGGGAACATTCCTAGTATTTAATTTTCCGACAAAATTCAATTATGTTTCATTTGTTCAAGAAAAGGTTTTTCTACTGCCTTATTTGGATTTTTCTCAAATGCATTGGTATAATAGATGAAATGGGAAGATCCGAATAAAGAATACTTGCAGATTTAGTATCAAGATAGAGTATTACATAGTAATACTAAGAATAGTTACATTGGAGTAAAACCTGAGAATTATTTTCTAATAGAGCTGATTGTCTGTAAGTCACAAAGTGCATGTCTCTGTTCAGTAGAGGCTCCTGAATCACCTCTGAATATGAGGCTTAAGAAAAAAAGCATTTTCAAAAGTGCTCATGAGACTCGGGAACTGAATTCACAAAAATGCTTCTGCACAGTGACATTGAGCTTCACAATGTCTAATTTGTAGTCAAATGGTCCTTACAACAATCTCCAGTGCCAGTTAGGTGCCCAGGGTTTCTGTACAATGCAGAAGGAAAGTTAGGCAGAGATGAGATTCACACAGAGCTATGTCCTAAGGCTCTCTACATCAGGTGAACAAATCTTGCTTCAGGGAGGTAGATACCTCCACTCTCTGAACTTCCAATACTGAAGCTTTTTGTATCATAAACCATAGAGGTTCTGTCTCTTATAAATAGCTGTAGAAAAAACTCTTGCTTTGTCTGATAGCTTAGCAGTTAGAGCTCTCACAGAAGTTTTAGGACACTATTTTGTCCTGCACCTGAGGGCCACATCTCTACATAAGGCGAGTACAAGGAAGAGACAATTTCAACTTCTTTTATTGAAGCTCTGCCCACGGTCCAGAGGACAAGAGGGAAAGATGAGTATCAATCTATAACCTACTAGTTAGGCACTGCTCCATAAGATACCTACATATAAAGTATTTTCCATTATAAAAGCAGTGAAAAACATAGACTTCATTAGGTACTGAACTTGCTTAAAGTGGCATGAATTGAGTTGCAAATATCATTGTCACAGATACCTGCCCTTCTGAGGGAAGGCATCTGAAACATCTGCAGAGTGCTGCAGGAACTGGCTACAGTTTGGCTTGGATGTCACAGTTCAGCTTTTCCCTCCCAGCCCCCCAACACAAAATGAGTCCATCCTGCAGCAGGATAAGGCAGCAGTTCCCATGCCTACAATGGCTCAGGGGCGGCTGCTGCTTCCACAGAGACAAGTTTGCCGATTGGCACCATCACACCTTTGCAAGTGCCAGGAGCTCCCAGCTCTTGCTGAACTCTTAATAAGCAAAAACTGTGAGTAGGAAGCCAGTCCCTTTTCAGAAGCAAATTACCAACTTGCTTCTGTGAGAGGCAATGGCTTCCACCACCTTCTGTGTGCCCAGCTTCTGTTGACGTTAAAATTCAGTGGGAGCTGGGAGCCAGAAGACACCATTTCTCACAGCATTTCACAAAAATAGCTGCAGTATACCCAGTGAAAGCAGAGGGGCAGAAAGAACAACATGATGAGAGGCCCACTGTGCAACAACTCCTGCTAAGCACCTTCAGAGACCCAAGCACTATAAAGAAGAGAAAAACTTTCCAGTTTTAGATGCATACTATCCTCCCAATGTCACACATGTAACTTACGTTCATTCTACCATAGTTCAATCTGTCTAAGAGACCCAGGGCATCTTACGTGGGGGAAATTTTGCTCAAACTCAGTTGATGAACTGGTTTTCTTGCTCAGCTCTACTTTTAAATGGAACAGGTCACCTTCAACTCATTACCCTTCTCCTTGGGACAACTGCCACTAGGTTGATGAAAATACTCAAAATCTCCAGTCTTTTTCTTGATAGATTATGTGCAGCTTCAGTCCAGTAAATTCTTCCCCCTCTGTGATCATAGTTTACTTGCAATTGATACTTAAACCACTGTATTTGTTTTAGAATTCTGAGTGGCACTCATGCCACTTGACACCAGGTATGCCACAGATACGCAAAGGAGAGACAGGCTGTGCTCCACACAACTCCTACAAAAAGTCCTCACTGCAAGAGCATTTTGCTGCTACTGTTGACACTAGCTGCTATCTGCTGAAATGATAATATCTGAATGCCTGATTCAGTACGACCATCCTGCGACTTTTCAACAGTCACTACTGTAAAGATAATGTACCTTGTAAAAAGACAGAAATTATAGAAAGACCTTCCTTTTTTTTTTCTGTTTTGCATTACATCTTAGTCTTATACTGCTGTGCCGAAAAACATTTTCCTCATAATTCCTTCCAGAATGTGCAGAAAGTGCTACATGATTCATTCAACAAAAACTAAATATTTGCCATTCATAATGAAAACAAATGAGCTGAAAAGTATAATACTCATGGTTTTTATCTGACTACAATATGTATCAGTGCTACTTTTTCACATACAAAAGAGGTTTTGAAAGGGTACATTCGGGAGAACTTTCATACCTCAAAGTTTAAACTGTAACACAAGATATAATTTATGCTCTTTGCTGCTTTAAACCTTTTCCAGTTGAGAAAATTACAATGAGAAAGGTATTTAAAATGTCAGACAAAAAGAATATTAATATTGCAGGCGCACTCAAATAACAAAATTAAATAGTCCTTTAATTAAAACTTGTTTTAAGTTTCATGTCAAAATAAGAAGGTGGGCTGTGTCATGGCTGTGTCATTGCTTTATTTAGGAAAATGCAAGTAAAGTTCCTAGGCCTGGAGGAAAAGAAGTTTAGTAAAAAAAAAAAAAAAGGAAAAGAAGTCTAGAAGTTTAGTTTCAGTGCATCTGATTTGGCCATTGGTGCTCCTGATGTGACTGGAGCTCTGGCCCCAACAAAGGCTTGGTGAGAAGAGCTCCACTGCTACACTTTTTGCAGGGACTGTATGTCTTGAACAAACTTAAAAACAAAATTGGGGAAGGTATGAGAGAAGGTATGAGAGAGAAAGAGACAGAGATTGTATATCCCTTCCTCTGAACTAATGCAGAATTAAAAGGCTTAACTTCTCAAAAATGATGTGTATTGATACGCCTGAAAAGTCAAGCATGAAAATATGGTTTACTGTGTATGTATAAAGAGAGCTACCTTGGCAAAGCTGAAATTTTGGAAGGAATCACTGACATGTCGGTATTACTCCTGTGTAGGAGAGGCAATTCACTCTTTTCACCCACACTCCTATGAAATACATTGCCTTTGGCAGTGTTTCAGAATTGTTTCAACCTAAAGCTTTAGGTGGAAGGACTAAGAAATACAAACAAATTCCTTACTCCAGTTACTAACTTAAAACTTCCACTGACTTCTAAGGGATTGTGACAAAGGTTCAGTGAGTTTCTGTGAGCTAAGCAACTGAACTTGGCTCCTCTTCACATACAACCAGGAAGAATTATAAAGCTGTCAGTCATGACACATGGCTGCAATGTATTATTTTCCTGCACACACACATCTGACAGATTTCACCCTCCCCTCCCCTTCCTCCATACTCACATTTTCTGTTTTATTCCATACTGGAATTTTGCTCCTTGATTATAAATTTTTACCAAGAACACACTTGTATTGGTTAAACTTCTCCACAATGTTTTACCTTTTCATTATGGCCCTGTTTACATTTTCATGTGAGGTTATTCCAGGAATAGCCACGTTATCCAAACTACAAATTAAGTGTGATTTTGAATGTGTATAATATCACCAGATGGTGAAAATATATATGACTGATTATTCCAAAAATGTAAAATATGATTTGGTTCATAGTTCTGTTCATTAAGATCTATAATGGCTTATTTAGTTCACAAGATCTCCACTATCATCTATTCAGTGGTCAAGTTATATGACAAAACCATTGCTAAACAATGAATTCCAGTCTCTAGAAAATATTCCTTTAACCATGGATCACAAGAAAACTCTCATTTCAAAAGATGTCACTTATTTCAGTCCAGTGTGCCACAAAACTTATTTTACCCCCTCATTTTTGTTTCTGGAAATTCTATCTGAAGACTAATACTATTGGAAGCTATTTGCATTGCAGAACAGATCATTTTACATGCATCATTTTAAACTTTTTTATGATCATGTATTGACATCTTCCAATCTGAGCTTGTATCCCACATTTGGACTTGGCAGAATGACTAGAAAGGATTTATGTTTTGCCAGATAACTTACAGGACATACTGAATGTTCCCTCACATGAATCCAAAGATGCCTGATTTTCATAGCTGTGTACAGTGGAACTAGAATGGAGAATTTATGACTTATCTGCAAGTTATTCATGAGCAGATTTCAATTTCCTCAATATACACCATTCTAAAACATTTTCTGGACAAATACAAAAAATAATTCTTGGGCTAAGTACTCACATATGTGAGCCTATTACCTCTCTAAAGCTTGTTAGCTGGCTTAACAAATTTTCATATGGCAAATCTCACGTTTAGATTGGCAGCTTGACTTCAACCAGTATTTTCCAGCATTCACTTATACCATGCTCTGCCTAGGGCAGATATGGATTTACTAGCGGGTGTGTGTGTATGAAAAAACGATGAAAAGGCAGTGTGCAGCCACTGGTGTAATCTGTGCCCCTCACTTCACTCCAGGTATCTACCACAAATGCATCCATGTCACATGGCATAATATCCTGCTGAGGAAAAGCAAGGTAGAGGAGCTCAGCCATCCTATTTGCCTTTCATCCATGGGCTGTGCCTAACCCCAGACATGCCCAGTATTCACACACCTTTACAGCTTGAAATCATCATTTGTTACCTTAACGCTTAATATGATTTGACTCAACACTACTAAAGAACCCGATTTCTTCCAGCTAGGTGAAAAATATTTAGATTTGGATATCTAAAATTAGTAAGAGATTTGCAAATTAACATTAATGAGAATACAACAGAAACTAAATATTAATAAACTTACTGAAACTTCCTTTTTGTACTCCAGTTGTTTGCTCCTAACTCATGGTCTGCCATGTTTCCAGTTTAAAAGATTTAGTTCATACGCTGCAAAAAACCCTCTCACTCTGCAAAAACTTAGTGAAAGATAATTCCAAAAAAACTCTCACTTTTGGTCTTCTGCCCTCGGTCTAGACTTACTGTTTTCCTGTCTTTCCTTTTAGCTTATTCCTGCCTGAATGAAGGACAACTACTTGGAGATCTCTTGGTGTATACATACATGATGCTCTTTATACAATCAGAGTGCATGGAAAGCAGGAATTATATAGGTGCTATAACCAATTGTACATTACAAGCATTCAGTATAATTGGATAAAAAGAGATTGGGACCAAACCTTCAAGGAAGGAGACACTCTCAGCTGTTACTAATTAATGGAAATAAGAGCACTCTGTACTTACAGAAAACAAGAAAATAAATTATATTCTCCTGCACCAAACTTAAACTTCAGGCGTGTTTTAAAAAACTAAGACAATATACAAGAAAATGGAAGTCTACACACTATTCCTCTAATTTATTCTTAAAAGCAAGCTAAATTCTTCTTTCCTTTTAAAACCAAAGATAAATAACCCATGCAGACCTACTTCTGTTCATTGCATAATTTGGATAGTTCATCATACCCTTCAGAGGGAAAACTTGTACCCAGATGCTCACTCAAACATTAGTAAAATTTGGATCCCAAACTAAATTGAGTGCATCTAGTTAAAACATACATTGCAAGAAGGAATAATTTTTTCCATACTTTTGAAAAACTCAAGCCCAAAGACCACAACATCTTATCTAAGATACTCTTCAAAGAGCTTTAAAAAGAGACAAAATGCCTTACGCCAAGGTATTGGAGTTTTGTTTCTTTTTCCTTGTGCAAAAATGTTTCCAATTCATTACTTTCACAAGTTGTAAAATTTATCAGACTCTCCACATAAGATTTGGCTTCTTTTGATTAAGCCCTGATATACTCAGTTCTGGTATTTAAGTAGCACCAATAGCTTTTTTTTTTTTTTAATCATACTTCCCTGTCTTATCATCACCTCATCTCCTCCTATTCTCTTTTGCAAAAAGAAATTGTATGTGATTTGCATACAATATAGACAAAAACCCCTAAAGGGACTTTTACAATTTAGACTTCTAAGAAATTCTTCTCTTAACCATTATACCAATGAATAAAGACTTCCATATTCAAGCCTACAGAAGGTAGTCACTGAAAATCCTCAACTATAAAAAATATTTTCATTAATACTTTTTACCATCTTTCTTGTTTTATTGATCTCTTCAGATTTTATTAAATATTAAATTTCTTAAGTGTGTCCTAAACATTTCGACATGCTCTTGACAGATTTTATATCAACATAAAGTTAGGCAGGTATTTTCTTTAAATTTACTTGCTTATTATGACATGATAACATGACCATACATACAAACATATAATTGAAATAGTACTAGTTGCTGTTACTTAAGCTATACTGAGAAAATCGATGCAGCTGATCTGATTTTCAGGAAAGAATAAATTTCATTGAAAATTTATAATTAGTGTTATGTTCAGAGTTCTTAATAGTTCAGCATTTAGTTTGCTAGTATTACAGAGAAAATACACTTATTTAAAGCAGCTCTTCCAATATGAATTTTGAATAGAGTCTCCAAATTACATTTATCAAATGCTGTTTTAGCAAATTCCTACCCTGAGGTCAAATATGAATGTTAAGTTGCACTGGAATGCCTTGCTAGATTTTCATATCAAAGTCAGGGTGGTAACTCTATAAAAATTCAAACTGAACAAAAAACCAAGCAAGTAAACAAGCAAGCCAAACTATTACAAGAACATCAGTTTGCAAAATCAAAGTAGTATTACAATAAAAAGCCATCAGCCACTCTCTCACATTATAATGCAGTCTTTAGTTATACAATCGTGTCATATCTTTTCCGTGGGATACCTGCCAGCCTTATATGCCAGGTAGTCTTTAAAATTTGTACTAAATAAAAAGAATAACAATTTTTCACATTGACTTTTGTAAGGTATTTACCATTAGCTCCTACAACACTACCAATGCTCTTTTTCACAGTCTGCTTGAATTAAGATGGTATTTCTATAAGCACATTCCTATAAACACATGTGACTTTATAAAAGCAAATGGGCACCTGAAGAGTGCAGTAAGAAGAACGAATGCCAGCAAAATTAAATTAACTCATGGATTTAAAAATGATTTTCTAGATAATCTTTATGATTAAGAACAAGGCTTTTCCTTAGCATTCTTTCTCATTTCCTAGCCTTGCTTCATCTATATTTCAATACATTTTTTAATGATTTCAGTTATTTTCAAGAAAACTACCTTCACTCTATATAGATTTTCTTCCTTTTTGGCTTCTCTGACTTAGTGTTCATCTCTTATCATTTTGTCTGTCACTCTCCACTTCTCACTGGTCCTCTTCCTTCTCTAGTTATCTTTAATGCCAGTAATTTTTAATTATCTTTAATATCTGAAACGTTTCCTCCATCTCAGCCTTATTCCTGGTCTCCTATTTCTAGTTCAACCTTGAGGTTTCAACTGTTGTCTTATTTCCATGATAGAGCTTATGTGTCACAGATCCGACATAACCTCAAATATATATTTTTCCACCTTTTTGATCCCTGCAATCTTCATTGTTTCTCTAAGCAGACAGCTTTGGATAGGAGCATTGTATTCTGATTAAGTCAGAGATGCTGCTCTTCTCTTACCTTTTCCTCAAAAAAGACAATGAGAAAGATGCACCATCGGAAATTTTTTTCCTGATTCATCACAGCTTTGGAAGTGCAGATTAAAATAGAAAAATTAACCGTAAAGAGTACCTTTGTATCTCTTCACTTTGAATTTTTAGGATATAAGGTAAAGCTAAGGAAAAAGCAGATCACAAGAATGCTTACTCCTTATGTAAAATGCATGCTTGAATTCAATCTTTAGAGCTATAGTTTTAACATCCACTTCTTGTATTCAAAGAAATCCCTAGCTACTTCGTGTCCTTTGAAGCAGGCCCATCATTTTCTCTTCAAGATCTTACCAGGCAATCAGTTCATTTGGATACTAGAATTTGCTGCTTAGTGGAAGCAGCACTTCAAGGACTTGATATGAAAATCAAATCTACATTTAATTGTATGCTGATCAGTTTTCTGATATCTATAGAAACATGTAGTCAGCTTGACATGTTCACAGATTCTAAACTCTCCCTTACAAGATTTCATTTGTGTTCAGACAGCAAGAATTTGGGGTGTGTAAAATAACACAGGAGGATCTAGTGAAAAAATTAGATCTTTTTGCTCATATTTGATGATGGCCGAGATAATCTCCCTCTTTGGTCAGGCTCAGATGAGCTTCATATTCTAGAAACATGCTTATTTCATGAAAAAGCTAAGCTGTTTGCAGACGTAAAAGCAAAACACATTCTTCTCCAGCTTATTATCATAAAGGCTTCTCATAAAGGACAGGGTCCACTTTATTTAAACTTATTCCTCATATTTTAGTCCCTTCACTCTATGTTCTTTCTGTGCATGCACTTGCCCGCAGAGTTTCAGCACTGCTGCTTCTGTAACTGGGGACGTTCTTGAAGACATGGAGGAAAGCACAGAGAAGGTAGTCACTCCAGAAGTCATGCATGAGAATGATGAAAATTGCCAGCCCAGGGAAACTGAATATGCAGAGGGAGCTCTCAGCCACACTGAGGCAAACAAGCTGAGGCAGGCAAAGGTTCTGAACATTCATTTATTTTTCTTCTAATCTCATGCTCTCAGGCAGAATGGTTCTAGTTGAAGTGTGATCTACAGATTTACAGTTAGTATTTGCATCTAGAATGAAAGATTCTGCATCTAAAAGAGTCCTTTAAAATTAAATAACAAACCAAAGTAGTTGCTTGAGTTAGGGTTAGCCTTCAGAAAATCAGACATGTTAATTTCTGTAGTGAATAACCTAATTGGAATTACAATAGAATCAGTTTGGTTCTGTAGTCAATATACAGCATCTCCAGATGATTGATTTTGTTGTAATACAGTTTGAAGAGTGATAGCATTTTTATTGATTACCAGCCACAGTAATAGAGTGACATCTTAGAGGGTAACATCCTCAGTGAGTATTTTCTTTTGTAACCTTTCTCTTTTCCTTTTATTGCCAATTTAAAGTGTGTGGTTTCCCTGCTCCAGACCAACTACAACTGTAGAATTCTTACTGTAGTTACAAAAGACCTTATAGTTTCATCACATAGCATCATACTCCTAAAAGCTGAGTATGAGATGGAAAAATTCTTTTTCATACAGTACCTTAAGAGAAACTTTCTCAAGACTTCTAAAAATCAGCAATAATGATTTTAAATTGTCCAAAAGTTCAGCCTAAAGGCCTGTATGGAGGAAATACTGCAATCTGATCTCACTTGCCATAAAAGATATGCAGTGTCCTTCTGCACCCCAAAGAAGCCACAGAAGACCCACATTAGGGACAGGGTATACCTGTCACACTGCAGCCCAAAGAGGGATGATTCTCTAAGCTGACTGTATGCAAGCTTGTCCATCTCTAGAATTCACATGTAATTCCTACAGATGCACTAACCAAATAATGTCAGTAGCAGCATATTTGGTGGATGTTCAATCCCTTGTGTCATACTTTCCTTGAAGAAGGCAGTCCTGCTGCTGCTTGGCTGTGAAGCTCAAAGGAGGTTTATTCCTCTACCACATATTTTTCTGGTTTGCAATCAAGTGGTTTCTTTAGGAGCTGGAAACATTGGAGATTCATGTTAGACCGCAGAAGAGCATTTCATTTCCACTACAAGAACATCTCTGGACCATTTGAAAAGGCTATTGCCAAGTGTTTGTCATTTCCATCTCAGGAGGCCTTTGAAAAGGCTATTTACACTTTTTGTCTCTTTCTTCAGGATTAGATTACTGCAATTCTTTATTGACTGGCTTGCACAACAGGGCTCTGCAGAGTCTCCAGCAGGCACAGCCTGCTGCTCTGTTTTTTGAGAGAAAGGGAAGATTTGAACATATTTTGCTGATTGTACAGCCTTTCCATCAGTTGCAACAAAGTCAGTGAATTGATTATAAAATCGTTCTGTTAACTCATACCACAAATCATAGGCACTGCCTTGTATCTGGCACCTTTAATCAAAATTTTAACTAGTTACAGGAATGCTGTACTACACAGTATAGGTCACAGCCTTTCCTTTCCCCAGCACTGTATGAAAGCTGCATGAAGCAAAATATGGCAGCTATAGGCTCTTAAGACCTACAGCTCTATAACTCCCAGGATGAACAAAATTTATCTTCTTTAAATTGAAGTTGGGAAGAAAAAAATCAAAAAATCTCTCTTTCTGGCTGCTCATGCTGTTAAAATTGATTTTATGGTGGGTTATTTCACTTGAAGTACTGATTTTCCTGCATTGTTTTATTAGCTATATTTTTGATTGCTTACTATATTAACTTCAGACTGCAGGGTTTTGATTATTTTCCATTCTTTCTATTGTTTACCAGGATAAATTCTCAATTGCACTTAATATATAGGGAGGCTCATTCTGCCCCTTACAGATCTAAACTATCACTCATATTTACTCTAATCCAGCTAATGCTTCATTTACTGCTATGAACTAAGAATTGCTCGACTTGAGATGAAGTGGGTTCCATCTAATAAATCTACAGCTAATATTATTGTCCTTGACAGATTTTTAACCTCTTCTAGCTATCAAATTAATTGGCTTTATTATTGTTCATTCTGTTAAGCATAACAAGGCATTGTTTCTCCAGAATTATAAGACCAATTAAGAAAATGCCTATATTGGACTCAGCTGTATTAAAAATATTCAGGAAGACTAATTATTTATGGAGTTACATTGGATTAGCAGAGCAGAACTGGGCCCATCATCTTCAACAGACCTGACCACGTGATTAGCAGTTAGATTCTCCAAGTTCACCACAGGCTTTTTCCAGTGCTGGTTCCTATTATGGTTTCTTGTCTCCAGAATGCCAGGCCATATCCCACAAGGTGCTTCAAAACTTATTTCTTCTGGATCTATTTCCTTGTTTTAGGAGCAGAATGCTCCTGCCTGCTTGCCTTCTAGATAGTTATGAGATGCCCCAAATATGTTTTATACATATACATTATGGAGCAACAACAGATGCTTAACACTATTACAGTAAGACATCTACCTCAAACATCCTTTTCCTGATCCTTTGCCTGTATTTCATCTTGTTTAGATCTCAGGTTCTTTATGACAAGGTCCTTTTTGTAAAGAACAGCGCACACAGTGTGTGGCAAGGGGGACTCAGCAAGCCAGGAGGACTCAAAGGGCCTCTTAACACATTTACAGTGAAAATTTCCTGCAGCATAATAGACTTGGTGCCCACTGACACCCACTATGAAGTTGACTAGTGACAATTTGTTATTCCAGTCAGACTTTCTCCCAGCCACTCCTGACATTCAGAATTGTAGTAAGAAGTTTGGGCTTTTTTAAATTATTATAATTATTATACTGAAAACGTTCTTTAAAACAGATTCAGAATGGCTGGAGATCTATTGATGCAATTCATCTCAGCTCAAACCAAAGAGGAGTCTGAGACTGTTCCTTCCTTTCTGTGTTTGCATGTTTGACAGTAGCTGTCTCTGTATGCTTAAAAAAATGTGATGTCTTTGTTGGTTATTTATTTCTCCTCTCAATCACATTAGGCTGAACAAAGGCAGGTCCACTGTGTACCCTTTCTATTAAAGACACTTTCACTACAATCAAGTTTGATTAAGAATCAACATTATTTGAAACCCTTATACCTCTCTGTAAAGCACCCAGAGATCCACAGTGAAGTTTCTTAGCCAGAAGAATTGCCCTACCTCAAGCAGATGAGAGAGCCTCTTATCTATTCTCTCTCTCTCTCAAGAGGAAGAGATCGCTTGCATTCACCATCATCATCAGTATAATAACATTTTGCAATGAATAATTAAAGCGTATATTTTTAATAGGATGCTACTAGCTATCTTGGATAGATTTTCATCACACTGGAAGTATGCAAAATAGTTACAAGGTAAAATATCAAAATAATCAAAATAGTCATAGAAAGGCTGGCCCACTTCTGGGTCGAGAAATTGGATCTGCAGGATTGGATCTGCTTTCTGAATGAGGACGGTTTTCCCAAAGCTTGCATAATTAATATTAATCTTTAAATACTTGTTATACAAAAATGACTTCCCAAAAGCTGAAAATAATGCAAAAGATTATGATCTGCAAGAATTACTTGAAAAGAAAGAATGTTCTTGCAATAAAAATTCAACCAAATTCAATTAATATGAGTTTAGCATATATGCTTGCTCCAGGAGTAACCCGCTGGACAGAAATCATGCTTTGAGCGGAGCTGTGAGATTCTGATTCCTGAGTAACAGACAGGATGGCAGAGGATGTGATTCTCCTCATTTCGCTGGTAGCTCACGACCAGAGTGCATTACCTTCTACTTACCTACCTTTAGTAAGGATAGCAGAACACATTTTCTGTAACCCTAATTTATGTGTTTTCAGTCTGGTCTAATGCATTTTGGAGAAACTTTAAAAGAGAGAAGATCGATGGAGGACTTTAAAGAGAAGATCACCCCATCTGAAGGTGAAGCAGAAACTGGGATGATTTCCAAATGTTTAACAAAATCATCTAATACTATTGGCAGCTTCAGAGACCATTAGAGTGCTAAATGAAAAGGTAAATCAGGGAAACGCACCTAGGATATTTGATAAAAAGACTAGCGACTTAGAAAATGAAATACAAGAAGTGTATCAAAAGAATTTTAAATGCTTAAGAAATAATTATGCTGTTGTATCTCTGACAACTAAGATTATTAGAACAAAACAAGAGAACAGGGAAAGATCCTCCCCTGTGCCAGAGCTCCATGCAGCGTGCAAATGGGAGAAGGGACTGGTGTCACATACCTGATTACAGCTTCTTACTTCTGAGACAGGTTGCCCTAATTTACTCTGGATGCTTTAGGTCACTCTAATTTATGGTATCAGTGAATGATCTTAAAGAATCACAGGCCAGAAGAGGATCATAAAGTAGGAATTGAGCTCTGTCCACTCATGATTTTTAATTCCTTTCTCTCAGCCATTTGCAGGTGAATATCCATTCTTTTATGATACTTCAGCAGCTCAGAGGGGCTGACATCTGATAACTAGTCTGATAACTTGTGTCTAGATGACTCAGCTCTACAGCTGTTTTAATATAAAGGAGATTTTCCATGTTAAATACAACACTTTAAGCTTTACATTTAAAGAAGTTTGAGTGCAACATGTTCCTTGTGCTGAAGACTGGTCAGAGTAATTTAGAGCATTAGCATAGGTCACGCTTTGAAAGACAGAAGGGATACCTTGCAGAAGGTCAAAGTAAAATAGAGACATTTCCTAAAGATTCATGCAGCAGTGAGTTTCACAGAGCATGATAGAAAATACAAAGTATGGCAGACAGATATGAAGGAAGAACTTTGAATAACATAGGGAAACAAGGGCAGAGCAAATTACATTTTCTGCTTTCTTTTTACAACAACATTCTAATACCAATGAAATCCTCCTTTCTCATAAAGAGAAACAAGTTTGATCATGGCATATTCTATTTTCTTTCCAGCTTCCTTGAAACTTATGTAGAACATACTTGGAACACAGCAGACTATGCTGAATAACAGGTACCCATTAAGATTAGAAATATGACTTCGCAAAGGATCTTCAGAATTAAGGATTCACACTCACCCATTCAAGGTTAGTGCCAGATGGATGATGTTTAAATCCTCTGAAAATCCCACCTAAGAATGTGCCAAAGGGTTTGCCACAAATATGTTATTGTTACATTCAACAATAGTTTGGGAACAGAAAATTACAGCGTTTCTACAAAAGTGTACAATATTTCTAGATTTTTGATAAATACTTAGATCAAATATCTTATGACAGGAAGATCATACTGTTTGACCTCTGTCACACAAGACACGTCAGGGCATGGGAACTCATGCATAGTAAGTGGCCACTTCTCCTGTGCACACTGTTATTCAGACTTTCACACAAAAGATGGTCATAACCTGTTCTCGTAAGTATCCACAAATGAAAAGGAACACGTGCACAGTCAGAGATGACAGTAGTTTACATTATAAACAGATGTTTGTGAATGCTGCTTGTGCAGTAATCAAAAAGCTTTTAAGGATTTCAAGAACAATGCATTTGCAGAGTGGCTTTTTTATTTTTTATTTTTACATGCCTATCAGTAACAAGGCGACTTTCATTAATGGACAAATCATATCTATTTGTAGTATGAAATCCATGGGAATCCTGTCAATCACTAGCAGTACAGAAACATTCATAAGCTAATCATGGCTAAGCTAATTTTGGCTCCTTCTGAGCCAGATCATGGTGTTTTGTGCCAAACCTTATTATAAATTAATTGCAGTCCTAGTGCATATTCAGGAATTCGAAAAGCAATACAAAAAAGGTGTTACTGCACCTGGGCATCATTTAGAGTTATGTTATTCAGTTTTCATCTTGTATATAGAAACAATGCACATCAGGCATAATGCCATCAAAATTGAGATCCAAACCATCCTAGAGACTATTGCAGAATGTTTTGAAGTATTAAGCATTAAAAAAGTCTTCTTTTTCAAATTCAGCTGCTTTAGAAGTAAAGACTGAAGGATAGTTTGTGGTTCAATTCCTGGCTGGCCTCTACAGACCTAAAAGCAGATTGGCATTGTTATATAACTTCGAGCTAATTACTGTACCTCAGTGTTCTATATGTGAAAAACAATAATGGCAGTCCTGTTTGTTTAGACTTAGCTCTTTCTTTTGATACATGTTTGTTGGAAGCCTCTAGCATGCAGAGCTTGTGTCTTTAGTGATTTTTTTTTTAAGCCCTTCGCTGTCATTCTTCCCTCATTTAAAGGTCAGTGTTCATCCACCTCTGACCAGTGATAGGTACTTGGAGGACATTCTGCTGATGAGTGCCCCGAACCAAACAAGTTGTAAAAAAATTTATAAAGCTTCTCTTCTGAATTCTGTTTCTTCTCTGGCCTCTCTGCCTGTATATGCATATCTCCATGTGCATATACAGCTTTCCAGGAGCAAGCCTCACAGCCACCCTCTTCCATTAGTGTTCTCCAGGTAAAAGCCATGAAGCAAACAGATAAGGCTTTTTGCCCAGTCACTGTGGATCTACTTAGCCCTTCATGTGCAAGATAACACTCTAGTGTTCCCTATGAAAGTCTTCCATCGTAAACCTAGATGAGTATTTTGATTACCTATGCTTTCCTTCTGTTACCTCTCCAACAGGAACCCAAGTAAGCCCTCGTCCATTTTTCTTAGTTAGCAAAAACAGTTAGTAGTCCACCAATTCATCATCGCGTTGAAAGTACTGGGGCAATCTCAGTGGCAGTAGCTTGAAACATGGAACTCATCTGACACTGAAAGGTCCAGTGATCATAAACAACTAATAGAAGAAGAAGTCAGATGGATGCAAAAGGAGAAATTAATCTGTTACCAGACCTTCCCTACATCAACTTGACTGATAGACATTTCAGTGAGAGGTTATCAGCTAGTATGGTGGGATGTTAAATTCACTGATAATCTGGGAGGGATTTTTCCACTACCCTTGCATGAATATTTCCTTGTATTGCACTTTCTATATTTTTATTGCATTACATTTTTCTGTAGAGAATTATTAAAATAGACAGATTTCCAAAACCACAAATACAAAAATCATAAAATATCTAGAAAGAAGGACATACAACAGTGAGCATGGAAGCTTGTTTCTATTATAGTATACAAGCCAAAGAATGGTATGCACATAACCTTTTCCTCAGAAAGTCAACTTTTACTCTGATTTTCTTCTGAACAATAGCAATAAAGAAGCTGTTAACCACACGGACATTCCAGGCTGAAAAAAAAATATTGCTATAAAAATAAGGTGAACCTGAGATTCTAAGTCTTACACTTTAAACCTCCTCTTTTTTCACCCCAAACTCTACATCCATCTGCCCCAACTAAAAAAATTTGCTGGTGATTACAAGCCCTCAGCCATACCAATGCACTGAACCGAGCTCTGAATAAAGCATGCCTACTAATATGCATCTCCTCATACTTAAGTGTGGCTCACAGGCCAGTCTGCTGTAACTGTTTGGTGCTTCTTTTGACAGGAGGAACCTAAGCTTACCTATTTTTGACACAGTTTGCAATAAGAGGAGGCTAACAAAGTCAGGAAGAGATCTTGCTGGAAAGGGTTACTCTAAATAGACATAAAAGTTCTAGCAATATTTCTCCAGTGCTCAAAGTAATTAATACATTGCAGGTTCAAACCTGTTTGAAAATCAGGTGAAGGAGTGGATATCAAACTCATCTGGGTTAAATTCTTCAGGCTTGCATTTCTCATTATTGCTATAAATGGATCCAGTGAGCATCAAGTCTGTCCTGATAATATATTAAAAAAAAATCCAGAACAGAATTTTAACTAGGTAGAATATAGTGTTCAAGTCAGGGTACAAACTCTTCTTTTTAGCTGGTTTTGGACTAACTGGAGGTCACTCTTTCCAGTTGTCTGAAGAAGAGAGTAACTAGCCAGCTTACCCCAAAACTCTTAAAAACAAATGCAGGCAAAAAGGCAATGTAGAACAAAGCAAATTCTGAAGGAGGAGTAAAAATAAAAATAAAAAAGAGCATACAGAAAGAAATGTCCCACATGTCCTGTAAGTGATCCAATATATTGAAAGAGACATGATCATCATCTGGTAGCTGGCCACTCTATTGTGCACACTAGTAAATGACACAAAATTTGTTAGTGGAATCTGTTATATTGCATCAAGCAGTGCCATAATTCTGAACGGTATCAGTTACACTCTAGCTTCTTTAACTCTCTATCAGTCAAATTAACAGAAAGCTTTAATCTTCACAAAATCTTTTGGCAGCTTGGTCTAAAAGAGACTCTCTGGGCTAGCCACTCCTTATGTGCTTAGGTCTAAATCAAATACTTGTAAGTTTGTCTTACCAATATCTAAACATAACTCTAAGTAAACTCTTAAACATTCAGAATCCTCTACAGAAATATTTTTCTGCTCTTTAAACTTAATGACTAACTCAGTCATTAACTTGACAGCCTAAGGAATATATTGTTAGCCTCTTGAAATGTCAGACTTATTATTAAAGCTAAAATTGAGGTCCGTCAGTTTTAACTGCCTGACTTTTGACAAACTGATCCTAAAAATTTTCTTGACTTTACTGGAATAAGTTCCATAAGACAGCAGAACTAGCTGTTTTTTGATTTTGATTTCTAGGCAAGTTCTTCTAAGGGAAACATCATTGCAATAGCCATGAATAACACAGACAAAAAGGAAAGCAAGTTTCTTAAGGATGTTAATGGATAAAGTACAGAATACAGCAAAAATAAAACAGAAGAGAATTTCTTCACTGCCTCCAAGGTCTAACCAAATATTATTTTCCTGACCTCAAGGAAAAAATCAGGATAAAACTGAAGGACTTACCAGTTTTATTTAGGATAGAGACTATTAAGCCACTTAAAGGTTAACTGATATGCATGAGTTATTGTATACTCCTTGTTTTCAAGGTTATAGACTGTTTAGCAGAACCCTGCCAAACGCCAGTTATCTGAAGGGAGTTAGAAATCATCACTGTTGATGACAGACCTCTGAGCAGATGGTAAGTAAATCAAGGTCCTGATGTAAAATGTTAAAGCTTTTATGCTGGAAGACACTGTTAAAGCATTATCCAGGTTAAATCAGATTCAGTAGAATACCAGTTTACTAGTAGGCAGGCGTGAGGTCTTCCACTGCGGAATCCTACAAGGTTTTTAAACACCCAAACAGGTTACCCAAAAGAAAAAAATATTACACTTCGATTAGTCATTGTAGCAGTTCTATCAAGAGGCCAGGGTGAGCAGGGGAAGGAAGGATCATTTGTTTATTTGTCACTTAGAATAATTTCTAATCTTGTTTGAATTCAATCTATCCAGTAGCACACTGGAAAGGCATATTTCATAAACATCACTGAAAATCTAGTTGGGCACCATGATAATAGGAATTCTCCTAAAATTTCTACTTAGATACACCCGGGTAAAATTGACAGTTTGGAGAGGTTTTAAGGAACAGTATTTTAATGCCTAAACATTTGGAAAGCATTTAGTACACCAGAAATGAAGAGTAAATAGCTACTTCTGTTTTGAAGAACAGTGTTGCAGAAGAGCATCCCCTTGAATGGGATGCTCTGGACCTGCATGGGAAGACTAGGAGAAGCTCTTTAGGTAATTTCGTGAAACTATGGATGGAATGAACCAATTTCACTGAAGCAGAAGAGGCTATTATGCTACTTCAACTTAAAGTGCTTCAAAGCAGCTTTACCACCAATGTTAAAGACAAGGTACCATAATCTAGTATCTTCACAGGAAATAACATTTAATGGAGTGTAAATTTGGAATGCTAACATGTATAAATGGTTAAGCTACAGCAAATAGAGATTATGACTTGAAAGATTTTGCCAGTTGTTCCATCATGTTTTACAGTGGCTGATCCAAGCTACTCATGTTGCAGAAAACATACAGAAAATTGCCTTTAAAATCATGTTGGCTTGAATTTTAATGCTGAACACCTGATTCAAGTCTATGTCCAATCCAATTCAATCAAAACCCTTTCAATGTAACCATGACTTTCTGCTTCTCCAAAACACTACGGTATTTCTTAAAATTTCTGTTTGAGTATTACAGGAACTGCTCAGAAATAACCTGGGGGTCAAGAATCATTCACGGAGCCTATCCAGATAATTTTGATTTAATCAGTTATAGAAAATCAAAAGATGCTGGAAGACAATTCTTACACTGGAAAAAAAAAACAAATAAGTATGTTCTTTTTCCTAAGAATTTTCTCTAGAGACTAACAATAAACTCGCAACCCCATTATCTCTTTGCCAGCTCTAGAAACAACCCTTGAATATTCTTTTCAGTGGCCATAAAAGCTCCATGTGAATAAATTACACTACTGCTGCTTTCTTATGCAGTAGTAAGCACTGGTCTAACCATGTATTTTAAATCTCCATCCTGCCAGAAGCAGGCCCCCACCTTCTTCCTCCAACTTGCTCATGAAGATCCATAATCCCTGTGCTAATGCTTCCATTGTCCGCTAACTTCTGGAGTCATTTCCAGCTTATGCTCCAAGGAACAGGGGAAGGGAGAAAGAAAAGTACATTTTGACAAAGACCCTAAGTGATAAATACAGCTACAGGGGGGAGAGATTTTTCCCCTAAACCTTTAGTCTTTTCACTCACTCTCCAAATGCAATGAGATTAATAATGCCTCTGGGCCACTGTATGCAAACCTCCACTGTGCACACAGAGAAAAGATTATAATTGAATACCCTATTATGATGGGCAAGGAAAAAAAAGAAAAAAGGCAGGCAGACAGGGCTCAAAGGCTGAATTGGCCTGGTTTGGCTTTCAGCCCACAGCACCTACAATTATTCTGCAATGATTTTTATTTATCTATTTAGTGTTCCCACTAGGCAGAGAGAGAATCTAGTATTAATTTAGTGCTCGTGGTTAGACAGAGGGCTCTAAATTGAAAAAAAATTATTCAAATGGATAATGAAATGTGGCTGGAGCCCTAATGTCCTGCTTTGAATGAAAACAGTACAAATCATAGCCCTCTGCAAATAGTTTACAATCTGTTAGTTTATGCAAGGATTCTGCTAAATTACATTTTTACAAAACAGCCCTACCGACGCAGCAGTGCTAGACATTCACATTTATGTAGGTGATAAGCAGCTAGCAGTTGCTGAGCATCCCACAGCCTTACAGGAAAACAGGGGTGAAGGAAGGGAGCAGAAGAGGGAAAGCAGCTCTGACTAAAGAGCTTACCTGGGATATACACCAGTGAAAGGATGAATCCCCCAAAACAGGATGGCACCTCCATAACTATTATTCCTTTATGGCATCTAGATGAAGTCATCTAGTTTGTTCCTAAGTATTTCATGTATTTATGATAAAACATCCCCTTCCAAATTCATACGGGGTATTGCTAGTAGTTGCTTTCTGTCAGATGAAGATCTTCCCAGTACCAGCTTCAAACTAATGACCCTGAACAGCACAGGTAATAAGGAGCAAAAGAACCAGACACCACATCAGATTCTCATCTTTCTTAGGCCACTGTAAATTCAGATGAGCTCCACCAAAAAGGAGTACAGCAGAACTCCAGAAAAGTGCCTGTTAGTTTGAATTAAGATGGTGCTTTCTTCAGATATTTGAAACTACATTTTACGATAGCAAATTGTAGCATAAAGAAAACAGTTGCTGTCTTAGCTGTAAATCATTTTATAAAGGCTTTCCAGAAAAAAATGAACAGTATGTGACTTCATGTGAAAAGAAATATGTGAACAAATTCAGAGAGGTAGCAGAGTGCTGAGTGTACAATCAAGAATGTTTAAGTGTTAATCAGGACTATTCAGAATGTTTGCTTTAACAGTTAAATACGGGGACATTATTTCTCAACTGATCTACAATTTGAAGTCTAAAATAAATTCAGTAAATCTAAGGATCAAGCTTAACTTACACGGAAGGCTAACACTGCATTCCAGAAAATAATCCATTATCTTAGCTGTTTGTCATTGTCCTTTCAAAAAAGAGACTAACCCTCACAATTGCTCCATTACTCACCACAGTGCATAAAATGTTCAAGACTTTGGAAAGCAAATAACAGAAAAATATGGATTAAACTGATAAAGATGATAATTCCAGGCATGATTAGATTCACTGTGTTGCATAGCCTGCACAGCAGGTGGGGGATCCTTCAGAAGAATTAGGGAAAGGTTTAGAGAAAGCAGATTAATGGGGAAAAGATTAAATGTGTTCCAAAAGCAGGACAAAACATATTTTTAAAATGACAATTCTAACAGCAATGTTTAGGGATGCTCCAGAATGCAAAAAATACATGCTCCAATTACATACCAGATGCACAAATGTCTCCTACCAATACAATTACGGAGTGCATTGTATAACTTTAAATCATAAGCTGAATAACCATTTGACATTTAGTGGTGCTAATGACATATTAATCACAATATAGTCACTCGTTTCTAGTACAAAATAGTTAAGATCTATTTTTCCCCTTCTCTGCATGCAGCTTCTTTTAGAAGACTGATACTATGGATGAAGGCATAGAAATCTGTTTATTTTTAAATCCAGAAGTATATTACTGTTGAAAATTAAACACAATCTTTTATGTTCTAGAAATATTTATTAATACACATTGATACCATTGCCCCTCTCTCAAGTGTTGAAGGCTTTCTATCTTCTAATAAAAGCAGCTCTACTTTTAACTAGTTAAGAACAAAAACCCTACTGAAAATGGCCCATTCTTACAACCCACGGAAGAGGAGAAATGCTATTCAGCTGCTGAAAACAGGCTACAGTTGTATCTGCTGGCACCAAAACAATTGACAGCTGCTAATGCAAGACCTATTGTATCTTACAGAAGTATTAGCAGCAGCAAAGCAAGGATCGTTATCGTCCAAAATGAGACACTCCTCTACGTGACAAAAGTTATAGCATCCTTTACTGTTCAAAAATCATGAGTCACACCACCTTCAAAGTTCATGAGATTTTTTAACAGCTCCTTTCTTGCTTTTTAAAATTTTATTTTGTAACTCTTCAGAACCTCCTTGGTAACATTTTCCAGCCTTTCAACCACAACGACTATATATTTACGGATGACTCCTTAGCTACTTAATGAAATCACAAATAGTAGGAGCCTTACGATAAATATCAATGGAGTTTGCAACACTGGGAAATGGATTTGGCTTTCATAAGTTATTACAGAAACACCCAGAGACCTATCTAACATCTCGCAGTAGGAGTGTACCCTCCTTAAGGCTTTTGACACTGTCTCCCATAACATCCTCATAGACAAGCTCAGGAAGTGTGGGCTAGATGAGTGGACAGTGAGGTGGATTGAGAACCGGCTGAATGGCAGAGCTCARAGRGTTGTGATCAGYRGYRCARAGYCTRGYTGGAGGCCTGTAGCTAGCGGTGTCCCCCAGGGGTCAGTACTGGGTCCAGTCTTGTTCAACTTCTTCATCAATGACCTGGATGAAGGGAGAGAGTGCACCCTCAGCAAGTTTGCTGACGATACAGAACTGGGAGGAGTGGCCGATACCCCAGAGGGCTGTGCTGCCATTCAGAGAGACCTGGACAGGCTGGAGAGGTGGGCGGAGAGGAACCTCATGAAGTTCAACAAAGGCAAGTGCAGGGTCCTGCACCTGGGGAGGAATAACCCCCGGCACCAGTACAGGTTGGGGGTTGACCTGCTGGAAAGCAGCTCTGCGGAGAAGGACCTGGCAGTCCTGGTGGACAAGTTGACCATGAGCCAACAATGTGCCCTTGTGGCCAAGAAGGCCAGTGGCATCCTGGGCTGCATCAGGAAGAGCGTTGCCAGCAGGTGGAGGGAGGTGATCCCCCCCCTCTACTCAGCCCTGGTGAGGCCACATCTGAAGTGCTGGGTCCAGTGTGGGGCTCCCCAGTACAAGAGAGACATGGAGCTACTGGAGCAAGTCCAGTGAAGAGCTACTAAGACGATTAAGGGTCTGGAGCATCTCTCTTATGAGGAAAGGCTGAGAGAACTGGGACTGTTCAGTATGGAAAAGAGAAGACTGAGGGGTGATCTTATCAATGTGTATAAATACCTGAAGGGAGGGTGTAAAGAGGATGGGGCCAGACTATTTTCAGTGGTGGTCAGTGACAGGATGAGAGGCAATGGGCACAAACCAAAACACCTGAATATGAGGAAAAACCTCTTTACTGTGAGGGTAACAGAGCACTGGAACAGGTTGCCCAGAGAGGTTGTGGAGTCTCCTTTGTTGGAGATATTCAAAAGCCATCTGGATGCAATCCTTGGAAACGTGCTCTAGGTGACCCTGCTTGAGCAGGGGGATTGGACTAAATGACCTCCAGAGGTCCCTTCCAACCTCAACTCTTCTGTGATTCTGTGATTGTCTAGTAAATGTCTATCACCCAAGACTGATTGCTCAGAAAATGCAGAAGGAAGGCTTAAAGTAGAAGGGGACCAAGTAAAAGATTGCATCTGATTGCTTCTGCTTCCCAGTGAACTGTTGGCATAAGCTTTTGGGGGAAACTTGCTGACCTTCCCAAAACAGCTAGCGCTATCTACCACTAATGCTAGATGAAGTAAGGCAGAGGTTTCCAGCTCTTCTCAGACTTAAACCCAAGTGCTATTTGAGTCAGCCAAGTCTTGTTCAAATCTTAGTATTTCAGCTTTTCTATTTTGCTGTCTGTGGTACATGACCCACTCTATTCTGCTTTCTTCCTACCAGTTTGGCCTATCTGCTACTTAACATCATTACATCGGTGCTTATGATGCTTCTCAAACCTCTCCTTACTTTCTTTTTTATTTTATAAATGCAACATCATTGAGAAATCTGAAGTCTTATGAAATAAAATCCACAACTAGAGCACTGAGATCTGCATAGCACTCCTAAAGTGATCACATAGTCTCGCAACCTTTCTCCCCTTTGCTTTCACCCCAACCCCTTTTGTTCTCTTGTAGCCATTTGTTATGTCATGTCTTTATTTATGCTGTAATCTCTGGGCAGACGTCTTCTGTATGTTCTGCAAAGTGCCTTTTCAGGCAATAAAGCAGAAATAATAACGTCTCTCAGTTTCCCCATTTGTAGAATGCTAACATAGTACTTACCCACCTCACAGGAAAACTGGCAGGCAAAATTTGTTAATGATTATTAAGTATGTGGAGATCCTCTTATAAAAAGCTCCACAGAAGTGCAAAGTATTGTTATAGGTTAAAATGAGGCTTATGGCTTGAGTTAGCTTCCTATTCTAACTAAGGAGGGACTTGTGTCTTTTCATAATTAAAGAGGGGTTTAACTGAGCAGTAAAAGCATTATTTATATAGGTTTAGCATTTTAGCCTTGAAGTACCTAAGGGCAGTGCTTACTGAGTACCCTGGCATCATATGGAGAGGAGAACAAAAATAAAATATTTCCTCTTTCCCTTTATTTAACTTTAAAGCATGGAAAAGGGCTTTACAGAATGTCATAACAATCTCAAATCAGTTTTCTAATCTAATGGAATGTTTCATAAAAAGAAACCTAGTATTTTCTAGCTTCTATCTCTCTAAAATAAAAACCATCTAACTGCATACTACATTAGGCATGCAGAACAGAATGTTATTGTTACAGTTCAAGAGATTTTTCAGTTATCTACTCTCTGATTTTATATATATATATATATATATATATATATTTAATTAAATTAAATTTGAAAGTGCTCAACATGGTATTATGTTAAGTTTTTCATAAGAGTGTAGAAAACGTTTGGAGTAGATCCAGTCTGACTCTTAAGCTCCTTATATCCAAACCTCCCTTATAGTGGCTACTGTATGACCAAACATCAGTTCATAGGTTTTTTTTTTCCTTTAAATTATATTTTTATTTTATTACTAGTGAATATTCTAAAACTCTAAAAAAGGTTCTCTCTGGTGTTAGATATCAGAGATATTCTCTATACTCATAATAGCAAAGACCAGTAGAATCAGCAGTACTGCCAGCATACTGTTTTACACTGTGCTCCAAAAACCTCTGCTAACCCCAGAAAGCTGTTGCACACTCTGTAAACTACAATCCACTCAAAAAAATAAAGCTTACCTAACAGGTGCTCTGCACTGCTACACTGAGATACAGGAGGGAAAATGTATTCTCCTCCTCCTCTGCCCCTTTGCTCCCCCATCCAAGTAGGCAGCCAGGCAAAGCTTTTTGCAGGATGTGCTACAGTATGACATACACATATCACACAAATAAGGGTAACTCCAGGGCAGACTAGATCCTAGAAGGAATGAGTAAAAATGTGTGTGTGACATTAACTTTGCTAGGCTTTGCACCACCAAACTGTAGTGGACAGAGTCCACATGCTGTTCTCCCTCCCCAGTGCACTATGGAATCATTTTCACCATTTGCAATGCTTAGAATCACACACTCAGCTCAAAAGCAAACCAGAAAAAAAACCCATTTACTATATAAAACAATATTCATAAAAAGTACTTACATCTTGTTTCCACAGTTTGTGTTTTGACTTCCATGCTCTGCTCTTTTATATCTTGCCTATAATAACTGTACTCACCATACAAAAGTCCTTGGCACTCCAGGAGAAGCCTGTTCACAGATGTGGGACATGTTGGTCCATGGTAAGAATTTCCGTTTTTAACAGAACTCTTCCTACAGAGAAAATCTCCTCTTTGCACTTATACAGTTGCCTTTGGGTAGGATTTAGCCTACAGCAGGAAAAAACAACAATGCATTTACTGTTAAACACTGTTCATATGAACCCAAGTAGCTTAGAAGAGCTGTAAGTGAGATTAGGCATTTGAAGCTTGTAACTGATGTTGACAGTCCAGGTGACAGCTGGTGCCACCACCACCCACGTGTGGGCATCTCTCCCTTTCTCTTTGTTACGCCTGGCCATTTCCTGGTACAGTTGCCATATTGTCATGAGGCAGTTAAATAGGAGCTTACTGAAATCTCCAAGGAGAGCTGCACAGTCTAATATGAAAAGCCACTTAATTCTGAACAGTACATTTCAACAAGCCATGCAAATTAATTATTATGGCTCTAGAAGAGATTTTTTGTTATGAAGTCTGCAATCCTCCAGCAGAACCTTGCCATGAACTTTAAGAAAGGGGTGGGGTTTTTTCCTCTGCCTGTTTTGAAAATATTTTGTTAAGAAAAGGAAACAAGATTACCTTCAGATTTTGCGGCTGAAAGATATTGGTGCAATTACGCGTTCTCTGGCTTTTAAAGGCAAACATCAGTTCCAAAATTATAGATGGGAGGGACAAATCAGGACACTCACTGCCCTGTAACACCTCAAGTCTGGTGTTCAAGACCACAAAAAATGGCGTGGGAGTTCTTCATCTGTGATCTTCAGTACGCCAGAGAGAAGATTACAGCATAGGGCAGGGTATCTGAAAGCCACGTATGCAGCATCTGTCACCTGCCCGGACAGCAGATCCTCTTCTTTTTTGACTCAAATTCCCTTTCAAAGATGATGTGCTCTGTGCTTGCGTAACTATGAAAACTCCTCCTTAACTTTTTTCACTTGGCTGCATTTGACTTTCCCCCTTTTTTGCACCAGTACCATGTTCGGGGACTGTAGGGCTTGCTCTAAAATATTGCTCCTCTTTTGAAAGTGTTTTTCTCCCCTTCAGTTCCCTGCTGGACTGCTACCGTTCACTGACTCTGTAGCGGCTCACACATCTATCACTCTTCCTAGACTTATTGACATACAAGCAGACCTCTAATTTGGCTTGAACAACCATGTCATGCTCCCTTTAGACAACATATACCCCGTCTTGTGCCCTGGCAAGTGAAATGCTAAATGACTGATCATCTTGATTAAGTATAGTCGATTTGTCTTTAGATCTTGAGCAGCGGTTGTTTGACGCCTGCAGGCACCACAGCAACACTTCAGTTTCGACTGTGAATTATGCCAGTTAGACAAAAAGAGATGTATAGAGAAGATAAGGCAGAGCAATATAGAAGTCAGGCTGCCACTCGCTCTCTGCAGTTACATAAACGAATGTCAGCATAAAAGAACAGAGGTCCTTCTCCAGGGGTTGGGCTTAAACATCATCGAAGCGATCACCAAAGTGCCACCTCAAATTCAAAACACCACACGAAAGACTTGCTGAAGAGAGGAGGCGGCCGCCGGGCGGGGCTGCGGCAACGGCCGTGTTGTCCGTTGGTTCCCTCAGCGCGCGGGGCGGCGGCGGGGCGGCGGCCGCGCCGGGGAGCCCGGGCCGCCTCCGAAGATTAACAAACCTGGGCACCGGGGGGGATTCACCCGTCCAGGCCTTGTAGCAGGCGACTGGGAAACGCTTCCCCGGCCGGCTGCGCAGGGCGGGTGTTTGGGGAAGGGGAGAAGGCGGCGGGTCGGCGGGGGCCAGCGCTCGGCCGGGTGAGGGGCTGCGCAGACCTCCTGTGGCTCCGCTCGCCACACAGATCGGCTCCTCGGACTTCACCGGCCTCTTGCGGGACTGCATCGGAGACTTTGCCTTCTTTAATGACAGTTAAGAATTGAGATTTTTCTCCAGTAGTCACTACTCCCCCCCCCCCCCATCACTGGGCTACACAAGACCAAGGAAGGAGAATGAGAATTAAAAATAATCAGGTTTCTCCTCTTATTCATAGCTCTTTCCACAAGAACGTCTACATTAATATAGCTGCTTTCTTTTTACCACTCAGGTACTTAAGCAACCCTTTTGTGTTTGACTGAATAGTTTTCCAGTATTCTTTTTCCTCCCAATTATATATAATCTGAAAATTGGAACATGCTGCTTTCATTCTCAGCTTCCCAGTGATTTTTTTTTTTAATAGTAGATATTCAGATCTTTAATATAGGCCTCATGTGTATATAGCATTTTTAGTATGAAGATGTCCCATTTGCAAGCTCTTTTTGCCTGAAGAATAAGGATGTTCAGATATTATAAAGGTCACTACCTAAAGATTATCAAGAGATTCGCAATGATGCATTTGAAAATTGATCTAAGGTTTTTCAGCAACTAGGTGGAAACTTCCCTGCTCTCTGAGTATTACTGTCAAAGCAATGGTCTGCAACAATTGCTAAGGTCTTGGTCAAAAAGGAGTTGCACTTTTCTTACTATTTCCAAAATATTTAGAGCCCTGTATATATACACCCATGTACTTCCTTCAAGGTCTAATTGTATCATGGTTCGCTAGGAAACATCGACATCTGTTTCAGATAACTTAAGTCCCAATATTTAATTCACTTGAGAATTTACTACCAGAGCTTTTAGAAAATATTTAGTTTACTTGGCACATCATTTTTATTTGTTTGTTTGGAAAGTACCTGGTAATTAATTAATTAGGAATTATTTGGGAAAACAGTCAAATTTACTGTGCTTTGCACAGCCCCACATAAACAGGCATGATAGGGCCTACGACAGCTTGGGTTTCCTTCACTTATTAGGACAGGAATCACATTTTCATACCCGGCCTGCTCCTTTCTCCTGCTCCCGCTCCCGGCAACGGTAGAGTCCAGCATGGGGGGAAGGGGGTTTGCAGAGCCCTCTCCGTGAAGCACATTGAGAGAGCGGTCATAGCTTTTCTTACACCTTCAAGAAAGGCAGCAGAATGAGTCCAAAGGGTATTTCCTGCACCTACTAAAGGGAGAAAGGATAAGCCTCTCCTCATACAGCATTGCGTTAACAAAACCTACACACCTCGGTTTCTAACAAGTGTTAGTATCAGTAAAGAATCACCTTGAACAGCAATAAACACTATTCTTACTGGTTTCAATTTATATTTCAATTATAAAACTGAAACATAAGTCAATAAAAGTAATCACTTAAAATGAATTATTACCTATTTAAAATTATTCCTAAGTAAAAAATATCAAAAAAAAGTGTGTTTCTCTGTCTGAAGGTTCTCCACAGTTTATCAAACAAACTATAACAACTGATAATACCCAGCTCTCCTGATAATGCATCACCACATGTATTTCCATGTATTTTTTGTTCAGTATCTGATGATTTACATTAAGACAGTTTTTGGAGTAACATGTGTAACTGCATTTTAACTTGCTGACAGAATAGGCATATAACCAGATGTGGTAAGAATAATTTATTCTCCACTTTTCTTCCTGTGAAAGGAATACAAGAGTCTTAATGCTCCAGAAATGCTCTGAAGACTCAGACCGTACATGTGAACTACAACGTGGCGTAATCAGTTGTCAGTGTGCAGCCCAAAAATACAGGTGTATGGTATAAATGCTATGGCAGCCACATACAAGCTACAAAAGGTTACCTCTCCCTTCCTCAGTTTCAAGGCTAAGTTTTCTTCCACTCCATCCTCTAATGGATGTGTTTTAAAACTTGGTGAAAACTGATCCCCATGGTATTTCCCCAGAAGACTGTGCAGTCTTAAAAGTTCACACATGGTTCTGCGCTGCACTGTATATCTAAGTTGTTTTGTATTCCAAGAAGCTTTTGTGAAATTTTAGAGCTGTCTTGAAGAAGACCGTACAACTAGTTTCAATGTCAATAGTATGAAACATCTGGAAGCAGGATTATTTCTGTCATCTGCTGCCAAAATAATATTTTGCTTATGGAATTAAAATTTAAGGGATTTTCCCAAATCCACATAATATTCTTGAGTGCTTTAATTTGCATTAGGACATTTACATTAGCATATACATCTGTAAAAGACCATCTTGCCAGCCAACTCCTATTGGTTATTCAGGAGCTTTATTCCACCTAAAGCTAGGATTAATGTATGCTCCTGAAACAGACTTCAGTTGCAGTAACAGATTTTCTTCAGCTAAGTGCCTTTTCCCATCTGCTCTTAGAATCAGGTCTGCAAGTATTTGTCTTCAGTGATCGCCTTGCCACAGTTACGTACGACTTCCTGACTCCCTGACAGGATTGCTTCCCTGTTTTCCAGATGTGCCATGTCTTTATACTTTGCAGCTTCAGCTCCTTAACAGAGATGACCACAGGTCAAATGCTGAATCTCAAGCAGTAAGGGAATCCACTATTTGCACCAAACTGTGTTTTCAAATACAAATACTTGCTGAAAAACAGCAAACAAAACCTAGCTTCTGAAGCACCTTGCCAGTATATCTGAAGCAGTGCAATATATAAGTAAAATAACTCTTAGCTCTCTCTGTCACTGGTAAAGCTTGTTTTTGCTCTCGCAGAGTAGGCTCTCCTGCTAAAAGGAGCATTTTGTCGATACTGTTTCTAGGAGTTACAGCAGACATACTTAACTACATCCCCAAACGAGAGAATTGACAAAAGTTTTATCCGTATTCTTGCGGTCACAGAGATAATCAAGATACTAATCATATGAAAACCCATTCCACATAATTTTCCTAGGATTGTTGACAGCCAGAACAATAGTAATAGTGTCAACTATCCACAAATTTCAGTTGGATGGCAAGTTGAAACTATATTGTTTGCTCCTTCAGTGTTGATGGCAGAAACATCAACATGCTCATTCCCAACTTCCAAATTATTTCCCACACCACTCCCAACACTGATACCTTCCAAACGCCCTTTACTTAGCTGCCAGAACTTCTCACTTCCCTGTGACAACCTCTACTATGCAACTATACATTGTTAACACAAATCTGTCACATCGGAAATGAGAAAGGGAGGACAGTGTAAAATAAACCGAATTTACTATCCAAATAACTGACAGAGGACGTATCATAACTGCATCAGTAATTTTCATACTTCATAAAAAAACTCATGTTGGTTACACTAGGAAAAGTTGCAGCAGAATACCAAGACCTCTGCCAGCAGAAGAATCCCTCACTCACCACAGGGTTTGTGCTATATCAATTTCTATACACTGAATTGGCTTACTGTTTCTTAAGAAAGGTTCATATGCTTTTGTCCTTTTTCATTAGGGCAGATATATTCTTGAAGAATAACTGTGTTGGAAAGTAACTCCTCCTTGCAATGATCTGACAGAAACCAAGCCACAGAAGCCTGGTATTTACAGGCCTCAGAACTGTGCAGAGAGCCAGAAGAAGAGTTAATGCTGCTGGCCGCGGAGCTGCTTACCCGCTGCAACTCCTGTGCTCACTCTGGGAGGAGAGCTGCCGTCTCCCGGGTGGATTACAAAGAAACTCTCGCCAAACACACAACCCCAAGGCTGCTGTTGCACACCACAGCAGGGATGTGCTCTTCAGCCTAGCAGGTTTGCTTGCTTGGGCTTTCCCACGTTTAACCTAAGATTTTTCTATTCAGGTTCACATTAAAAATAAAATCAATTGCTTCACTGGTCAGCAAGAAATTGGCAGACTTTGGTAACTGTATAAATAAAACAATAATAACTGAAAAACCTGTCACTTACCATTCATGTATTGTAGTAGTTATTTGATTTCTCCAGTTTATTTGAGCAAATTAAAGAAACTGCATAGAATCATAATTAGATCTTTGTAAATGCAAGTCAGGCCTCTTTATAATCCCAAAAGAGAGCACTGGTTTGACCAATCACTGAAGATGCTGATGTTTGAAGTTAATTGACTTCCAGGAAGCTAGCAGAATTTAAGATTCATGATTAAATCCTGTTGGCCAGCCTTAAAATCAATTACATTTTTCACTTTAGTAAAATGGTCTCTCTACAGAAATAAATTTTCCCAGTAAATCTGCTAACATCTGTGGTGGAATCCTCATTCAGCACAGTAGATCTCTCTTAGCCAAATCCACATAGCCTCACAACCTCATTTTTTAAGATCCATTTATAGAACATGACTGTAATTTCTTGAAAGAATATTAATCCAAATCATAACATTCTCACAGCAAGTAGAATTTCTTTTCCAACACTCACCACCTATTATAGCCCAAACCACATACCATATAGCTATTCATTATATATATCCTGGGCTGCATTAGGAAGAGCGCTGCCAGCAGGTCGAGGGAGGTGATCCTTCTCCCCTGCTCAGCCCTGGTGAGTCCACACCTGGAGTGCTGGGTCCAGTGCTGGGCTCCCCAGCACAAGAGAGACATGGAGCTACTGGAGCAAGTCCAACAAAGGGCTACTAAGATGATTAAGGGACTGGAGCATCTGATGTACAAGGAGAGGCTGAGAGGGTTCAGACTGTTTAGAAGAGAAGAGAAGGCTCAGGGGGGATCTTTTCAGGGGGCATAAATACCTGAAGGGAGGGTGTAAGAAAGATGGAGCCAGACTCTTCTCAGTGGTGCCCAGTGATAGGATGAGAGGCAACAGGCACAAGTTCAAATACAAGAAATTCTGTTTAAACATAAGAAAAAAATACTGTAAGGGCTATCAAATACTGAAACAGGTTGCCCAAAGAGGTTGTGGAGTCTCCATCTTTGGAGATATTCAAAACCCAACTGGACATGGCCCTAAGCAACTTGCTCTAATTGACCCTGTTTTGAGCAGGGTGGGGACCAGCTAGGCTGTCTCCAGAATTGCCTTCCAACCTTAACCATTTTGTCACTCTTTATCAAAACTTCAAAGAACCTGTAAGGTCATCTATGAAATTGTCTTACACATGGTTAAAAAGAAAAAGAATTTCCTTGATAAAAGTCTGTATCAACATCTGTTTAAATCTGAATCCAAAGTGTTAAGGCTAAACATTTATTTTAAAAGAAATGTTTCTTCTGAATGTTGCCCAAAGTATTCCTTGTGTTTTGATGCAAAAGAAATCATGAATTTTCTTTGGTCCTCCCATTTCTTCTCAATGGTTTAGATTATAGTTTAACGAGTAACCATATTCTGGGCTACCCATTCCTCTTCTCTAGTGAATATTCTGATCAGCATCCTGGGCTTGGACACGGTACTGTAAAAGACTTTCTAGCAGCAACACCTGATGCCACAGCAGACCTCTCAAGTTGTAAATGAACCTTTGGATTTTCTTGCGGGTCTGCCACAAGACTATTTTGATGATGGGTAACCTGTGCCGTTTTCTTTTCTTGGACACCAACTTTTTTGCTGTATCATTTTGGACTGTGAGGGAAACCGATTTGTAAGCATATGGCTTTCTGTTCCTCACCAATTGATAAACAAAAACTGGAATTTAAAACTTAGGCCCCCACCTGGCTATTTTATCTACTGCTCCCACATGTATTTTATACATCAGGCTTGCTTTATCACTCCTATGTGCAAATTACTCATTTGGCAAATATTAACAAAATGGAGCAGTTCTGATTATTTTAAATGTCATAAATATGCAGTTAACAAGCTTTTAAATTATCAAAGCTGTTATGAAGGTCATATTTGCTTTTGTTTCCTTACAGGCTATACATTACATATGTCTCTTAGCATTTTTTGTTCCTGATCATTCATGATTCACAAGGGAAGTACCTGACCTTTTAACTCTTATTAATACTTTATGCTACATCACCTGTACATTCTCCATCATCCTCCTTTCTTAAGGCTCATCATTACTTACCTGAAATGAGTGAACGTTGGCATCTATCATAGGCCTTTAAAAGGCTCCAGACCATACATGCAATCCACTGCATTCTTTCATGAATTATTCAGTGCCAGCATTCTTCCATCATCATCACTGGCTGGCTCCATTTCTTCTCTTCTATTGAGGTCTTGACTTATGAGCAGAATCTCCTGTTAGTCTTCCTTGATTGTCACGCTTTACTGCAATTAGTATTAATTATGTGGATTCTTGTCCAACATGTAGCTTTCTAGGCATAAAAGACTGTCATGTCGTAATGTTCAGTGAGGTTTTTTTTCTTCCTCTTTCTCTCTCCTTTGCAAACTTTTATGTAATAAAGCATTCTTCTGTCAGGAGCTGTCAGCACCACATATATCTACTTGATAATAACCTTATGGTAATACAGTTAGCTAAAGTTGTGTGTGCAAGCCGACATGCATTCCCACAGAAAAGCCAATCTTGTAGCTTATCCATGACTTCCTATGGCTGACATGCAGTTAAACAGTGTTGCAAACAGCCTGCCTGATGAAATGAGTAACCTGTTACAGCCTTGAAAGAAATGCTGGCCTAGGATGTTAAACTTCTATTGGATGCTTGGGTATCATAAGTAGATTCTGACAAATACTGTTCACACGAATGTTTGCAGAATGAGAATGTCCCATGAATATTAATGATACACATTCTCATGAGCATTCGCAATCCACACAGCACGCGTAGGAGTCTTTGACCCTTCAAGGGCCTTGTCCATGTAAGAGAGACAAATCTGCTGTGATTTTAAGCTAAGATATTTTATTCTGTAGCTGAAAATGTAGAAACATACTGTTTTAGCTATACAATTCAAAAAGCAGACCTACAAATAGTTCTCAGAAGAAATGAAGAAAACACTGTGGTTGATAAAAGACAGGTGACAAGTAGATATTCCACATGTTCTTATGTAATATCATTGACTTCAAATCTGATTGTCAGTTATGAATTAACAAATAGATTTGCAGTAAAACACTGGACTATTAACCCTGCTTAAAGGGCTACACTTGGACTGAAAAGGATAAAGAAAAACCATAGCCTAGAATCAGGTAGTCCAAAACCAATAGTGGTAGAGACCAAAATCTCTATAAGGGGAAGGTTACCAAGAGAATACAAGAAGTTGAGATAATACAGAATAATACAGTGTGATGATAGGAAATAGGAAGAACATTACAACAGAAAAATACATCATGTTCCATGGGAGACATTTTAGGAAAAATGGGGGCACCAACAGAAAGGGACTCAAAGAGGAAGACTCAACTTGGCATGTAGCTGTGGTTTAAAAGAAAAATCTCATTAAAGTAATTCAAACTAAACAGTCAGCATCCAACATGGGCACAGGGTGAGTGTAGCTGGGGAAGAAAAAGCATTTCTGCCCTGTCTGGTAAGTACAAAGTCATCCTTTCCTCTCAAGTAAGACAAGAAATTCTTTTACTCAGCAAAGTAGCCATCAGAGAGAAGTCACAGCCCAGTGATGTCTATTGGAACAGGACCGGCAAGTAGCCAGGAAGAAAACCTGGATTCTCCCAAACTATTTCTAACTACTGGAATGAAACATTCCTTCTCTGCTGCAACGTTTTGTACAGTGAAAGGGCAAATACAGCTACAGAGCTGTAGTCCAACAGTGTGCCCAGGTGAGCACGTGTAGTTACCAAGACGCAAATGGAGACCAAGTATGGATGTGCTGGGTTTTACCAGCTGAGCAAAACATGCGGTGCCCTAAGGGGAAAAGCAAAGGCGAGCGCACATGGCAGCGCGCTGCAGCTGCCGCCGTGCTGGGCGAGGAGCTGCTCAGCTGCCAGCGGTCCTGCCGCTGCTCCGCAGTGCGCCGAGCAGGAAGGTCACCGAGCACCACGCTATCCCACCAGGTGAGCAGAGCTGCCGCTGCACAAAGCTCAGCACATCCTGGCTTTGCCTGTTTGGAATTGTCTATACTTCTGATTAACTTTTCTTCTTGCTAGTAACACGTACAAATTGTGGCTATTGGTTATGTTGGATATTTGCTCTAGAGGCACAATATTATTGGGGAAGGGAAATATCTACTATACAGGCACAATATTACTGGGGGGGAAGGAATATCTCTTATAGAGAGGAAAGCATCAGAGTGAACAGAAAAAGAAAACAAACCAAGGCCTGGACCATAATACTAATTACAACTGGACTGCCAAAGACCACACTGCAAGATCAGCATGTTTCTAAGAGAATTAGAAAATGCCCAGGTTTGTGTGTCTGAATGTGTGCCGTGCATGAAGCTCCATTTGGGTAATGCCACTGATCATCTCTGTTACAGCTATCTTGAACTTGAAGACTGCTCAAAGCAAAAAAATCTCATTCAAAGTGGCTGGCAATTTCCCTGTAAGCTATTTGTGACTAAGAAACTGAAAAAAGAAAATCCCCAAAATATTTTTACAATTTTTGTTCATATGTGAAGAAAATAGGTTATCAGTCAAAGAAAAAACAAGGACAAATGTACATTAATGGGGTTTCCTATATTAAAATATCCTTTTTCTAGGCACGATATAGGCCCTAGAAGTCCTGCTGGTTTTCATGTGCTTTATGACAGTAAACAAACAAAATGAAACATGTTCCTTTAAATTCATGCTGACTAGACAGCTTTATTTCCACTCCAAAACTAACATAAGAGCATGACAAAATAAGAAGCCTAACAAAAATTTGGAATAAATTTAAAAATAGGTCTTTAATATGTAAAAACTTTCTCTAGCTTTGGCCTGTAATTGCTTCTTCACCTTGATGACATATTACCTCAATAGCACCAGAAATAAGGTTGCTGAACTGAAGCTGGTAAATGACCATAACCAAGAGTCTGAAAAATTGGTCTCTACTGGGCACATTACACTTCAAGTACCCCCCAGTAATCTCTCAGGGCACAAGCAGAAAGGCCAGGATAAGAGATCACCCTTCACAGAGGGGAAACATTTTCCTCCCCCAAGACTGAGTTTTATTGTCTGTAGTCACACCAGAGCTTTTACCGGGGGAAGGCCTGAGAGGSGAAAGTAGCAGCAACAACACAAGTGATAGCAGATTAAAAAAAAATAAAGACATTAAAATGTATCAGTATGCCATAACATTGTGGATGTTTTTCAGCAGGTTTATCAGACTGATCAGTCCCCAAATTAATTTTTAATACTTCCTTCTTTTAGAAGGATTTCTTTTTGCTTTTAAACACCATCCCGGGGTAACCGTGTATTTTCTCAAAATTTATTTCTCAGTCAATTTTAAAACAAAGTATTTCTGTTATAAGATTCAGGGCCGAGTATACAAACAAGACACTGCAAAATAAGCTGGTGTGTGGAGCTGGAGTACACCGGGGCCTGCAGGGGCCCCGCTTGCACAGACCCCTTCCCCAGCTGGCAGCGCGGTGCCTCAGGCTCTTTGCTGGCCACGAGCAACCACACAAGCGCTACTGCAGGCAGCTGGTGCACCGTAACCCCCCACCTACCTCTCTGTAGCGCTTTATGTGCCCGGCACAGCACCCTGTCACCTGGTGCAATGAGATGCCCTATCAACCAGCATGTGCTTCCTTTCCAAAGGAAAATTTGTTACAAAAACCCATATATCTCGCAACAATTTAACAAAAAGAATCACAAGAGGCTGTGATGTTTCTGGGCTTCTGATCAGTCAAGGCAGCCACCTTCTTTAAGTTAATTTTCAGAAGTTGTATGAATTTCCCAGCTAAGACATTATTCTAACTACTTTCAGATGTTGTTTATGCAAATAGTGTTATTGTAGTCATGCCTCAAAAATACTATTGTTAAGCAAACAAACACAAGTCAGGGCCGTATCCAGATCCAAGTCTTCCTGACTTCACCTAAAATTTTGCATTGTTTTCCATGGGCACTGGATGGATACAGTGATTACATTGATACCTGTGCAGTAATTAAACACTCATATCTTTGAAACCTGGTCTGTGGTGTCTCATCTCTCGAGTCATTGGTGGTGCTCATCTCTTTCCACTCTACTGTTTAAAACTGTTTCCCACAAACACGTTAACTTATCCATTAAAACTCTTGGCAGGTGCAGGGGGCTACTCACATACGGTGCTTCCAAGATCTACCTCTCTCCCTCCTGGACTGTAAAATATATGCCCAAAGCTAACATTTTATTCAAGGCAGCTTTCTCAAAAGCTGCTAGAAAAGGTATTACTTTCCCTCTCACCACAAATCTGACTGCAGGAGTCAGAAGGTCCCACATGGTAACTCTCTCCTCATGAGGGAGCATGGCAGGGCTGCAGTCCAGCAGCAAACAGCCACGGATTTACACTGGTAAATATAGTCTGTGGTTTTCTCTGGAGCTCCGGGTACATGGCATATGGACGGTGTTAAGAATATAACAGTGTAGGGAACATCTCTGTGGTAAGTAAAAGCAGCACTGGCACAGAGGCCACAGGGAACCCTGCTGCCAGACGCAGAGCAAATATCCAGCAGCGTTCAGAGGCACCGAGGTCTGGACCCAAAACCCAGGAACTGGGCTGGACCCCGATGCCCCCAACAGCGCCCTGGAATAGGAGATGCATCTGCCTCAGAGACTGTGTTTCTCCAAGCCAAGCCATTGTCACTCTGAAGCTCTCCCAGTCCCCTTAAGAGCACAGTTTTCCCTTTAGATTAATGCAGCTGGACACAGCCATGCCTTCGGAGGCTGCCAGAACTGCTCTGAATACAAGCAGGGCAACGGTCCCTTTTGCTATTCCCTTCCACGCTGATATACTTTAGGTTGTGCATCCATAAAACCATCTCATTGTAACACACACACTCTGTACATTTATTTTTCAGGACACACAAAGCAATTTTGGGAGAGGAATCACATGTCTGAGACACCTGATTTAAAAACAAACATGCATCAGTAGAAAGTGTTTACAAGGGAGACACATGCACAAAACGTGATCTGACATATCTATCACCTTCTTATATTGATAGGTGGGCATCCACTGACTTTCCCTTAACAGCATTTGCCAGGCAATAAAGAATTGAGCAAGTGTCAGGTTTTCTTTTTATTACTTTTTCCTAGACTGTTATGGTAGTGAAAATGGTCATGTCTGTTCTCTATTCTTGGCTAATAAATCTCAGTCAGAGCTTTCAAATTACACTGATATGTAGTCTCTCATGGTGCACTGGTTGCAGTCTGGCTCAAAACAAACTAAGAGCTTTCAGGCAATATAGGTAGCGACAGGTAAATATTTTGAGAAAGAATCAAGACAGGTAAATATTTTGTGAAAGATCTGGTGTACCTTCCAAACAAGTCTCACCTGCTGACCAAGATGTGCCTCTCCTTGTAGTGTAACCTGAGAAAGCAGAGCTCGAAGCAGGGACCAGTATTACACATTTGTTTAGATAGCTTTACGTGCACCTAAGCAGTATAAGGAATAACACAGTTGTGTTTTCATTAGATCCAATTTTGAGAGATTTTTAGCTCATTCTAGCTATGGCACAACTTGCTATTTTATATAGATAAATAAAATACATCTTTCTTTCTATATTGATAGCTTTTTAATTTGGAAATTCAGTATATAGATACACATGATAGTCATCTAAAATGTAAGGAAACATGCCCATTTTTATAATGAATCCAGTGCTGAATCTAAAAATCTCTCTTTGATCTTCCACCAGCCCAGTTATTCCCGATTTATATGTAGTAGTGTTTATGGATTACTTTTTTGTATGAAACAATCTATCCTACATTCTACTTTGTTAAAAAAAAAAAAAAGTATAGCCTTTTTAGGCTAGAATGAAATAACGCCTGGCTCAGTACCACTGTTTGAGTGGGTGACAGTTCAAGCTCCTAGATTCCTGGTTTGGGTTACCGTTGCTGGAAGAGCACCCCAAGCCAGGCATGCCATCCTCTTCAGGACTGACAACGAGGACCAGGCCATGAAAGCTAGGACCAGCACGAGACCATTGAGCAGCAGTGAGAGTTTGACAGTTCTGCAGAACATCCCTCACACCCACATCCAGGGTCAAAAGCCCCATCATGTAGTTTTTCTAATTCCTCACTATCCTGATTGTGTTTCTCCTGTTGTGTTTACTTGCATTTCTTGTTCAATCATTCATACTGCTGCTATTTCTTTGCAAATTGAGGCAGTGAGGAAAGGGGAGAGAAAGGCTGGAAGAAAGTGGGAAGAGAGATCTATGCCACCTTCCTCCAGCTCCTCTATAACGTTACGGGACACATTCTTCTGCAGCAAAGTTTTTCTTCTTTCTTGACAAACGAGCCTTAGTACCTCTTTTCTCTGGCAGTTTTCTTAGAAATTCGTGCAAGTCATTCTAGACAGGACAATTTATATTTGTGAGAACAGAAGAAAGATGCTACTGAGGTGCAACTGTGGCTTGTAAGGTTGCGTCCTGATGAACTGTAAATGCCATTTGTTCCACAAATAAACAACCACTGATTGCACAAAGCTATGAGCTCTTTCACATAGATTCTATGTTGCTACAATTGCTTGCTCAGGTATACAAACCCAACTCACCTTCCTCTAATGTTATTTAATTTAAAAATAATGTACCCTCCAAGTCTTAGCATGGAATTGATTCAGTAGGCTATTTAATAGTAGAAAAATATTATGCATCATAATGCATATTATGCACTATAATTTGTGTAACACCTACACTGTGAGATTTGCTTTGTCCTGCTCAGAAGAAAGGACAAGATGCCTAGGATGTGATTTAATTAAGTTTTGATTTTACTAACTCACTGCATCTGGGAATTGCCAACAATAATTCACATGAGGCCAGCCCAGGATTCCCTCAGCCATGCAGAACTGCTGTTTTCCTCACTCCCATTCACTACAACGTGCATTACTGGGACCCGGCCACACTCTTCTCCACAAAAGGCTGGAGTGGTGCGTTGTGATCTAATAACAGAAGATGACAAGAGCATCATCTCCAGATGCCAAAGTTTTTACGGTATGTCTCACCCTGAGACAACTTTGGGTATCTATTTGTAAGAAAGCGAGAGCACGTACGGAACGGGTACCTCCACCAGGAACTTCCTGCCAGCCTGGGGATGTTCTTGACTGCTACAACAAAAGGCAAAATACTGCACTGTTCACTATTAATCTAGAAGCAAGGAGGAAAAGTGTCTTTGCAGTCCCAAAATTGCGATCTGCCCATTAAAGAGATGACAGAACTGGTATTATGCCAGACTGGTAGGATTTACCTTCCCTCCCGCATGTGTAGCATACCAACATTAAAAGTGAACTCTCCAAAATCCTCCTCCCAAAGAATCTGTGCCTGCTTTAGCTGCAGCTACTGCCCAATGCAGGCACCTTGACTCAAAGGTTGTAAAGAAGGAAAGATTTTTCTAAAAAAGTGTGCGTGTGTGTATGCATGTGTGTGTAAATATACAGTATGTATATACAAAATCAGTTATCTCAAGCTTTGTTGGAAATCATTAGAGTTATATAACGCACATAGGTGTTCAAAGCAAGGTGACTTTAATTATTAAAGAAATGTCATGTTATTCAATTCCAGCAACCAAAAAATGGTCAATTTATATTTCAACCTACTGTAATGAAATATATATATTAGAAAAGGAGTCCCAGAAAAAAAATAAAGCTTACCTGTAGTTAGTTACTTTCTAATTGGAATAATGACTATAAATATTAAAAAAAAATTCTGCATAACTGCTAAAGGTAAGGCATGCAGTAAATCTCCAACCCAAATGGCATCTTGTTATGTGGAACTGCAAATCAAGTGGAACAAACAATGGTTAGAAGCATGTTATGCTCTGCATAATGCTCTTTTGTATCTATTGTTCAGCTTATATATAGATCCATCTTGAATCTAGTTAACTAGTAATTAAAGCTCTGCAAAATTCACAATTTTGTTTGAGACACTGCTGCAATACATACCAATTCATTTCATATGCTTTTGTAATAGTCCCATTTTGCTTATTTGCCATTATTTGAAAATAGTTATATTGTATTTTGAATTTACAAAATACAGTAGCTTTAATTTTTGTGGTTGTTCCAGGAGACTCATGCTTGAAAAACAGATCCATTTTGATACCTGGAATTGGCTGTTTCCATAAGATATTAACCTCTCTTCCAAAGAATTCATGTATCAGCACCGCTGCAAAGGTGTCAGTTAATATTGGTCCATTTGTGAAGTAATGTGAAAAGCTTTTTGAATTCTGAGTAGAATTTTGTCATGAATAGTTCACATAGATCTACTAAATTTGCAATGAGGACTGAAATGATATTTCTCATGGTTTCTTTTAACTAGTTTCAAGCACATTGGATATGTACCAAAACAGTATCTTGTTTTTCCTAAGGGTTAGCTAGTTAATGACATTCTATTGATTTTATTTTTGTGATTCCAAATGCATACTTGAATAACATTTTGATGGTAAGTAAAGTCTTTTATCTGAAATAAAATCTATTGAAACAATTTTAAGTGTAAAATAAATATTCTTGATACATACAGCCCAACAGCCACAAATTCAGATTGACATTTTTCTCTCATGTAAGGGCTGAGGAAAGAAACTGATTTACAAAATAATATTTACTGTCTGTCTTTGGAGTTTAAGTAGCAAAACAAGGTGAAAATAAAAAGTTCTGGAAAGCAATTTTATTATTGTTTAATTTAGAAATCAACTATACAATGAAATCAGAAAAATCCTTCAACTTTGCCCAGGATCTGAGCTTTGTTTCTGTTCACCAGGTTATGCTCATATATGTACAAACAGCATCAGAACATCATATTTTCTAGTCTGACTAGAAGGATAACATAATAGAAACATCTCCCCATCTTCCCACTACGTATAACCAATAAAATATAATCAAATAATCACCAGAAATAGATCTCCTCAAAGACTGTTTACAGTTATGCAGAATAAATCCATTTGATGCACCCTATATACTGCCATTAATTTCCATGCAGTATCTTGTCTAACTGATAAAATTACCCTTCGGCTTGTCTCATCTGCTCTGTGCTCTGATTCCAGCTTCCTCAGCACTCACCCATTCATTCTGGCATTTCCCCCAACTTTTAATATACCATGTCACATAATATAACATGTTACATAATATAACATGTCACATAATTCAGTCATTTTCAGCCAGGAACACAAAACAAGAGCTACTGAATCCGGTCAGATGAGGACGTCAGGAAAGTGCCATCTCTCCCTGTCCCCAAGCCAGCCGGGGCCAGAGGAAGCCGAGCGCAGTGGGCAGGCGCTGGCCGCGCCGCCGCCGCCACGCTCCCTCCTTCCTCCTCCCACCACGGCCGCCCAGCGCGGGGGGTTTCAGGGCAAATTCCCCTGGAGCTGCACTGCTTGAAGATGCGCAGTTTGCAGACAGAGCTGGTCCATTTGAGTCATGCTGGCTCTCTAGGCAAAACCTCAGCTCTACCTGGGAATGTGTGTTAACCTAACTTGAAATACTAGTGCTATAAATGTTGCGCACGAGCCCTTTCTTAGCAGGCCATCTCGTCTCTTGAACTCCTGAGACGGAGCTGAGGAGAGTATCCATCTGTAAGCCCATGTCCAACCTGCCTCTGCAGTCAAAGTCTGAAGTAACAAAACACAAAATGATATTAGTATTTGAGAATAAAAGGTCACATGCCTGCAGCCAAACAGTTGTACAATTTCCATTTCTAAGCAACAGCTGATCTGTCTCTGCCCTATGGACTGCCTGGCTTACAGACAATTACAGGGCAAAAATTAAGGAAATAATCCCCATGCGGTGGGTTAAATATTTTCAATACACAACTATTATTGTGAGTATTGTCTTCCTTTTTCCTCCATTTTTACTGCACTGTATCCACACTGTCATCATATGCTCCAGATGAGAGCTGAGCATGTCCAATCTCATCCAAACTAATTTTGAAAAGACGCTGGTATCTTGTTTCTATATGGCTGAATATCATCAGCCATCAGGGCTATGGGACACAGATCCTCAAAGCAACTTCAAGCAATTTCACAAATGTGCTCCATAGGAATAATGGCAAAATAGGTTCTGCCATACCCAGACTGACAGTATTAAAAAAAACAAACAAAAAAACCAAAAAAGCCACACACCTCACACTGCTATTTTTATCCAGTTATAGCCATCCGAAGTTCCACGCTTAACAGAATTAAGGACACCTGACAGATCTAATAAAGTCATCATGAGCACGTTATCCTTGTCTATTAGCAGACCATCAAATGAAACTACCACTTACTTTGTATTATGGTAGTGTGGAGAGGACTTAATATATTAAGTCAGTAAACACATTGCTCCCTGCATGGAGAAACACTCCCTCCCCCAGAGAACTAATTGCCTAATTAAAAGATTCTCCTGTTTTTACTGCTTCTCAATCACAGAGCAAGAAATAAGGGTATTCTAACCTGAATAAGCTTCATTCAGCTGTGTTTTTGTTTATGTATTGCTATGCAGGTTATTTACACACTATCCTGCTCAAAATCTAGCCAAGGTTATTTAAGCTGGTGTTCCTTTGAGGTTAGCTGTAGGGGGATTAAAACTGTTTTGTAAATTAGATCCTCCTGCATAATAGCTATTATATATGCACCTGATAGAGGATAACTGGCCTCAAAAAAGGAAACTGAGTCCTGGTGGGACAGAGCAGCCGTTGCCTCCTGCCTCCCTCCTGCTTTGGGCCAAGCAAGAGGCTGGTGCCTCCAAGGGAAGCTCAGCACTTGCAGTGAGGAGAGGAAGGCTGCAGGGCTCTCCAGGAGGGCCAGCGAGTGGAGACGGAGAGGGGCCGACAGGCTTGCGCAGGGATGCTTGCCGAGAGAGGAGAGCGATGAAACCTGAGGGAGATGTGAGGAATTTGGGAACAAAAAGGAGCTAAGAGATAAAAGCTTCCCCCCACCCCTTCTAAAAAGGTCAAAGCTCAGAAGGACATGAATAAGCTGAGTACATGGCTATGTGTTAACCCTTAAGCACAGCAAAACCCTGCAAGAGATGCTTGTATCCTACATGGCCTTGATGGAGTCTGATAATAGTTTGATTGAAAATGATAAATATTGGCCACTGAATAGGAGATCAAACATGACCTAAGGCTGATGTCAGTCCCCCAGGTCTGCAGAGGGATCAATGCAATTTCCTGTGCTTGAACCCAAAGGGGCAGCAGGACTAACCTCAGCACCGTTTTAGCCTGCCTTAAAGCTGCAAGTAAGTCATCCTGCACAAATATTAACTTTCAGTTTTACCAGATGGCTGCTATCTTAAAAGGATTCTTTGGTCTCTGTTACGACTTTTCATCACTGTGCACAACACAGAGGAATTACCGGAGTCTTGTAGCATCAGTTACATAGATTTGTCTCTGGTGTGTAACCCTTGTATGGTAACATTGATTCGAATGATGAATACTGCTTCCTGCCTGAGAAGGCCTAACAGTGTTTTCTGTATCTTGTCCCCTCCAGATTACAAGGTAAGCTCCCTCACTCAGGTAGCATCTGCTCTTTACTCAAATAAGTCATTTCTGAAAGATTTGTGCATTTTATTTGGTTCATCCTGCCTTGAACTGGAAGAGAAGATTCATTAAGGTCACATCAATTAAGCTGCATGATACAGATTACTATACAACTCTCACTTCTACAGTATCTTGACCAGGTAAAGAGGCTTTGGCTTGCTCAGAACAGTGTCACCAAGTGACCAAACACTGTTACTCTACTGCAGCCACTGATGCCATGGAAGGGTGGCACTTTTCTTGATGAAAACCATTTCCCATTACAATAAACAGCACAAAAGGTAGGAAGGAAGGAAGGAAGGAAGGAAGGAAGGAAGGAAGAAAGAGACATTCCTGAGTTAGAGATATGACGATAATCCTAAAACTAAATATAAAAATGTGGGTATGCATTTTAAAAAGTCTGAAGTTTATTTTCTTCCTGTGTATAGAATTGTAGGCCAATAATGTGAAGCAGATAGCATCACGCCCACTGCTACAGCTCTGCAAAAGTAGGTGGTGTTGGTGATAATGGATGGCAGCATCACACTAAATATTATAATCGTGCTCCCAGAATTGCAGTACCTGAGAAGTGCAGTTAACACCAAGAATATCTTGTTAAATTTGCTGGCATTTTCTTGACAAGTATGGAAATTCAAAACTTTACTTTTTCAAAAGCAAGTACCAAATCACAGTAGAACCACTGGAAGGACATTTTATAACTGCCAGAGTCATTGGTAAAACAGGTAAATACCAAAATGTATACCTGGCAGCTGCTATAACACTGATGCTCGAGACGAGGCTAGTAAGAATACATCACCCATCTCATACTGTGAAACTGGTAGGCGCTGATTGAAATTCACCCGTTTACGGACATGATGACTACATAAGATTCAACCATTCACTTGCACTTAAGCTTTTGTTTAAACTTCCAAGTGGCCAGAAGTCTTGAGCAGTCCCCATTAAGATCAAACTAAAACAGTTTACAATACCCCCCAAAAGTCCAAGTGTTTTGCAGGACAGCAACTTTTAAGTCATGCAGCTGCTACTCGTGTCCTAAAGAACAGAAGGCTACAAATTTAGAAATAAAGACAGAATTGGTATCTTCTGTATCATTTACACTCTCTTAGGATGAAGACCATAGAATCTAGAAGTTCCTCAATTTACTGCATAGATAACACTTATCTGATGAAAACTCCATATTTATTCACAAATCTGTAGATGCATATACCTGCATAAGTCAAATTCTAGAAGAGATTCTTCAGGACTGTTCATCCATCCTAAATATCGCTTCTTACCACAAACAAATGAACAAACAAGCATTTTACTGCTACACATTGACAATATTATCATATGCAAGCCTTCTTCACATCACTTGAGATTTAATCATACTGCATTGGAATTCAGACTCAAATGCTGCTGCCTTATAGCAGCGGACCAGAAATGATGACAAATGATACATATTTACAGCATGTGCTAATATGATACCTTGTTAGGTTTCACTAAAGACTAATTGTTTTGCAGGATTTCGAGATTTTCTGTGATACAGTCTTGCTACAATAGCTCAGCAGAGCTGGACGGTCTGACAGGCACTGCCCTAACACGGCTGGATGAGACCCTGTTGTGGCACACCACACATTGGTACTGCTTCTAGAGGAAGTTTCTTAAAGAAAGGGCTAGGTGTCTGCTTCCAGGCCCCCTATAAAGCAAGGTTCTTATCTATTAAGAAAAGAAAGAAAACAAAGCACTTACTTTGTGACTAATTACCAGCCCTTTTCATCTGTTCTCAGTTCTACAAGTGAAGAAATCATTCAGGTAAGGCTGAGACATGCAAATATGCTCCTGTGTTTGTCATCTCCCTGTGTCACGCTAATGCTCGGGCCTGGAGGACAGTTGCTCTGTGGTCCCGTCTAAGTATTTCTTACCAAAGGCCATGGCCTTTAGAATATAAACACTGAATAAAACTTTAAGCAAAGGATGCCAATTTCTCTTTCAGTCCTCACTGACTTCTTGCTGAAAAATTATTTTGTATTCTATCTAGTGTCCACATTTCTCTTCCCCACTTAAGTCCTCCTAATGAGAGTGCATTAAACTCTAAGGCTAAATGTTAAAATATACCCTTTGTTGGATCGCTGTTTAGAATCCCTTTGTCAGGAGGAAAAAAAAAAAAAGACCTAGCAGAAATAGATATGTAAATAAAAAAGGAAGATGCAGTGGGAAAATAATATGTAACAAACAATTCAATGCATCTGTTCGCCTTACAACTAAGAGACCTAAACAGACAACTGTACTTCATCTGCTGCTGCACAGAGAAAAGCTGTTCCACACTCAAACATTTAAGTAAACAGACTTCATTCTTGATTCTTAAATACAAAAACCTGAGAATCAGAAGTGGCCCCAGAGGTACCAAGAGCCTGTCTCAGGTCAGACGCAGTCCTCCAAGCCCTGGCTGCCCGGCGGAGGCCTCGCGCCAAGCCGCCGGTGCGTGGGGAGCAGCGGGAGGCGGCGACCCCCCGCCGGCCCCCCAGACGCACACGAGCGTCTCGGTCAGTGCCGATGGCACTCGTCAGTCGGCAGCGTGGCCACAGACCTCTGCCTGGCAGTTTCTACACTCAGTTACACCAGTTTCACTCATCTGTGTTATAAAGAGAGGTAGACTGTTGTAAATGCAGGGAGCCGCCCCAGCCCAGCGGAACAGTAACGCTTGTGTTTTACAATCTGCAAAGCAGTAACTAGCCGCTGCGGCGATGGCTCTTTCGACAGGAAAAGCGGGGCAAAGCAGGAGTCCCTCGGGGCGGCAAGCGAAGCTCGCTGACGCACCTCACCTGGTGGTGCGAGACCAGGAGAAACAAGCTCGCGTACGGGCGGGCGACTCCCGGCTGCAGGCGCCGCTCCTCGCGCTGCAGGTGCACGGCCCCGGCGCTGCGGACATGACGGCTGGATGCAGCCGCTTGAGCTCAGACCATTTTGTAGCATCGCTCCTGAGAATCCAGCAAAGCTTCGTGAACGCTGACGCGCAGGCCCCATCTTCGTGCTTCGAGCCGCTTCCCAAAGCCAGCCCCGGGACGCCAGGGCACAGCCACGGCCGTCGGAGGCGTGCGGCGACGAGGAAGTCGCCTGCCGGCGGGGCCGGGACCGCAGGGCCTGCAGCGGAGCGTGGGCCGCCACGGGAGGCCCGGGGGAGGCTCTCAGGGCCGCTAAAGGCTGCCGGCGGGGCCGGGCCGGCGGGGGCCCCCTCTGCCCGCGAAGGAGCCGCCCCGGCGGGAGGGAGGCCGCCTCCGACATCGCCGCGCCTCGGGCCTCCTACCCTGCTCGGAGTTTCACTATGAAGGCTGTTTCCTCAGGGCAGACGACGCGCTATCGCCGCTGTCACGCAGCTGCCACGCGTGCTCCGCGCGCGGCCACGCAAACCCGCGGCCTCGCCTCGCTCGCAGCCTGCCTCAAACCGTGCTAAGCAGCAGGATCCACCAATGCCCCCCAAAACGGGGGGCTGTAAATGAAAGCGTGACAGGCGCCATCACACAGGATGATGAGAAAGAATTATGGCAGCAGAGAAAACACAAGGAGATGAAAGGAAATAAATGTGGATAATTGGAATGATTTAATTTGCTAATGTTGCATAAGAAGAGTAATTAGTTCAGTAACAGTGAGAGAAGCAGAGGAATCAGACTAGTAATCACAAATAATTACGTGCCAATTATACATAGTAAGGTTTTTTGTTGTTACTGAATGGTCAGAATTTGGGAACTGGACCAAATAACAGACCTCACATTCTCTGTTTTAGTCGCTTTCTCCTTCCTACAGCAGCAAAGCTTTTCTACCTTTTCTCTGGTTAAAAAAAAAAAAAAAAAAAAGGATGTGATGTACATCCAAATTGGGCAGTGGTATTATCAGGAAAGATAGACTTCTAGTGTCTTTCCAAAGCTTCCTTTCCGTAGCCAAAATCTTTGTCTTGTCCACACTGTCACTACCATCTGCCAGCAGCCTCCTCAGCGCAGAAGCCATCTGGCAGCCCCTGACCTCGAGCTTTGCCTGCTCTCGCTGCCGCGCCTGCCCGGGCTTCTGCAGCGCCCCAGCTCGCGCGAGCCTCCTACCCGCCTCTCGCACCTCCTCCCGGGAGGACCCATCCACGCAAATACTGCTAAGCCAACAAACACGGAAGCAGCTGAATACTGATCGTCTCTCCCCTTTACAAAAATAACCTCTTTTTACTTCTTTCCGGTTGTTTCCTAGGTAGAATAAAATGCAGGCTATTCACTTTCCGTTGTTCTCCAATAAAAAATGAATACAATACTAGGATAATTCACTGCTCAAACTGAATCATGAATGAGTTGATTTGAATATATTCTTTCTACTTAAATACAACCTAAAATAAAAATCATGAAAATGGAGCCCTATATTTTACTACCAAACTGTACTATACTGGTTACAGAGCTGGCTTTACATCTGACAGCCTTTATCTGAGTGAAACTTGAAGCTTTTTAGATTCTAAGTTAAACAATTTTACTTTATCAACTTTAGATAAAATTATTATAACAAACTAAGAAAACACTGTATATAAAGTATTAAAATGCCACCACCACAGGAGTTTGAAATTCGTATCTACTGAGGTAAAACTTTGTCCAGATATGAAATGGTGTATTTAGTAACATGTCAACAGTTTTCCTGTCTTTCAAGTTTGCACAGAATTTCATGATAATCCCCACTCAGATTCCCACACATCCGTAAGAGCATTTAATGAAATTCATTATATTTTGCTTGAATGGAAAAAGAGCTGTCTTTCAATTACAGATAACACACTACTACTGGAGAAGTTACTACCTGGAAATCCTGATCCTGATTATTTTTCCTAATGTAAAAAAGCACAAAGTACCACCTTCTCTGAAGTCTTTTACAGTATAAAATAAAGCAAATAACTGGCATCTAGTAGATAATATCACCATTTCCACTTAAACCAGTTCATTGGATCAGTTCAGAAGCAGCACTTCTAATACAGGTTTTTCTTTGCCATGTTTATCTTGCAACTCACTTCACAAGAAGATTTTGATATTTTAAGCGGTATATTGCTCTTACACTTTAGTGACAGTTCTAGGTAGCACTTAGGATCTCTCTAGCCATGGTTTGATAGCATGACATATGATACAGTTCTTTTGTAGATTGAACTTATATATGTAACTTCCTGAGAATATGTTTGTTATATGTTTGTGTTCTGCAACCGCACGGACAAAACTGTTCTGATAACGGGGGTGGGGGCCGTTGCCTCTCGTTGAGCTGGGTGACACCGCAGGGACATGGCCCGTGCCTGCCGGGTCACATCTGTGGGACTCTTTGCAGCTGACTGTCTGCTGCACGGCACGGTGGCTCCTCTCCCATCCTGGACACTCAGGACACGGTTAACTGGGATGGGGACGGCAGCTCGAGGAGCTGCAGAGGTGCCCAGTGCTGTGCAGGAGGCAGCTCGTGGGGAACAAGGAGGCAGCTTTTCAGCCCCCGGTAACTCCGTCTGCTCACTTGTATACCACAGCGATACTATGACGCCTTTTCTGAATTTGTAGAGCCTGAAGACCACTTGCTTTCCCCTGGAAAAGATGTCTGATTTGGGACACTTTAGATACATGTAAACAGGAAAAAAATTAGGGAATATGCTGTCAGGTGATGAGAATAACATGCAACTTTTAAGTACCCCATGGCCATTTGCTAGCCGTCCATCTGCATCGGCTCAGGACAGCAGGAAGGACAGCTCTCTCGCCTCCTGTTCCAGGCCCGTGGGCCCATCCTCCTTGCATCTTTTTCCCCTCTCCACCAAGGGACATTCATGCTGCGTGTCTGCTCTGACCATTTCCTCGCCACCTCCCTCCCCAACACAGCACCCCCCAGGCTGCCTGATCCGTAGCCACCCAGTGGCAATTAACCATTGCCTTGGCTAAAGGTTTGCTTTCTTCGCTTTATTTTTAAGTGAAACAGAGAGGAATCAGTCCCACTAAGGCTTTATTTTAACTAATTTGGAACTTGCATCTGTAACTTTCCTGGAATATGTTTGCTTAAAAGAGTGTTTCAGATTTACACCCCACATTCCCCCTTCAGATATAAAATGTTCCATGTTTAATTTTTCCCAGTCTTTCCTCTGGGGCAGTACTGGCATGCCAGCCTGGTAAGCTTTATGCCATCCTGTTTGCAAAGCTCTTCTGATGCTTGTGGTTTTTTTCTTATGTATTTTCCTTGCGAGATTGTTTGCTTGCTTTCCCTCTCTCCAATACGAGGGAATATTTACCTAGGTCACGGGGAGAGCCCTGAGAGCAGAGTCAGAGGGGCAGAAACCTCATTTACAACACGGAAGAGAAACAGTGGCTCCCTTGGCCCATCCCTGTGCTGCAGCAGCAGCGCTGGGGCCGCAGCTCGTTTGCTGGTTCAGCTGCCGCGAAGCGTAGGAAGGAATCACGACCCCGAGTCCAACAGAGCCGTATCCCAAACCTCTCCCCTTCATCCGGTGGCAAGTCTCAAACCTCTCCCCAGTTCTCAGAGAAACTTGGGATCCTCCTGCGGGGAACGTGTTCCTTTTATTTCCCTGGGGATCAGAGCTACGGCCTTGATACTGCTTTCGGGTGCAGGAAACGCTTCAGACAGTCAACCCCAAGTCAGCTCAGATAACGGAACTCAAATATTGAAAAGGAGTGAAAAACTCAAATTATGCAAATTCACCGCACCGAGTAATTCACAATTCCCCTTCATGTCGCCCCATTGGCAGTTACAGTTTTCCTGCGTGCAGAGGGAGGGGACTGGATTTAATTAGAGGCGGCTTCCGTTCTAAAAGTATTATGTTGTGTAAGGCAGGCAGTGTGATCTAAGGCATGCAGAACTGCAGGGGGACCCTGCAGGGCTTATATGCCTCAGCTCCCCATTTGTAAAATAATATAATAATATTTTATTAAATAAGTCAACATGAATCTGATTTATCAGCTGATAAAAAAGTTATACAAAAACTAGGTATTTATATATTTGTCTCTTCCACATATGTAGCTAAAGATAGTGACATTTCATACCATTCAATATCTAGTTCTTAGACATTTTTTTTCCCATGAAAACTACTTAAATTTTTTTTTTCCTCCTGATACAAAATGCCAGCATATAAAAGTTTTCCCCATACCTTAATTTGGACAATTTCTTTCCTATGACACTGTAAAGATTAAGGGAAATAATTCTTACAGCATGTCAGAGCCTGTTCTACCTGCTCAACACGGAGATGCCTTTTTCACCTCGAGGCCCCTTGCAGGACAAGGCCTGCTCCCTGTCTGGGCTGACACGCTCCCCAGATGTTCCTTCTGTGGACAAACACGAGCGACTTGAGAGCCCTTTAGTGCTCTGAGGATCGTAGTGGAAGAATCTGCCTAGGTACTTTCCTTTGCCCACCATCACTTACTGTATATCATTCAACATAATGTTCAGGATTCAATGTATATATAGAGAATGAATTTGTGCCTGAATTAAGAAGTTTTAGGGCTTTAAAAATAGACTATTAAAGCTTGCAACCTCACACATCAGAGTCTTAAATGCTTCAACTATTTTGCAAAATTCATTCATGCAAAGAATTTTAAAAGTACACTACAACATCTATTTTTACCCACCATCATCTGTGGATCAATGTATTTTCTCTTAGCTCATACATCTTCCAAAATTGCTCTGGAAGTCCTCGCTTCCATCCTTGTTTCATTGGATGTCTGAACAAGGAAAAATACTGTGCCTTTGTCCCAAACTCCTCACAATTTCCAAAAAGCTCCAAAAATGCTCATCAAAACACTTCAGAGTACAGAGGTAACCAAAATAAGATAGAGTGTAATCTAAACCTATTGTCAATTTGGTTTCAGAGAAATAACCTTAGTCACTTCACAAAGTTTCCATTCACAGAACTTTAAGAATAATCTGCTTAGTGAATGGATTTTGCTTTTCTGTTAAGGTCTACAAGGACTAATAAAGCCTTCCTTAGTTGACTAGCTCTAGTTTTGGCCATGTAAGTAACACATAAACTGGATTTCAACAGAAGCCTTCAGCTCTGCTGTCAGTGTTTCTTTTTTAAGAAGTGGGTAGTCTCTTTCCAACATTCACTTAGCCAACATCTACCTGAAGTTTTTCAAGAAAAAGACAGAGATATATCAGCTTGAGAGTGATATATGTCTCACTTATACAACAAGGAAGCTATTTGCAGGGCACATGAATTCAGAGAAAAAAGTTGCAGACAGTATATCCAGTGTTAAAGCCTAAGAGTTATGCAAACAGCTCTCCAGGAAATACAATGCAGGCCATGTGTTACAAAAGCACAAGTAAGTGAAAAAAAAGTCTCTGTCTTTGCCAAAATGCTATCAAAATTATAAAAATAAGAAACTGTAAAACTGTTTCTGATTCTGACTACTTACAACCAGAAGCAGCAGCAAGCTAAGTGGCACATGGAAACTGGAACTTGATCTCCAAGAGGGACAAAGACAGGTAGCATCCACCAAGAGAGCAGAGTCCACACCATCCCTGGGAGCTCCTGTGCTGTGCCCCAAAGTCCCTAGGGACAGATTCACTCCCAACCCAGATGCTGGCACAGAAATGCTGGGTTTGTCAAGCACACTGAGGCTCTCAGAGAAAAATAATACTAACTTGAGGACAAATTTGAAAATTTGACTTACGTGAGAATAGTTTTCCCTCTTTGGAAACAGAGGACTAAAGAAGTGTACTTGTGTTACAGCACATTTAATTTTACTATTTCTGCTTGATAATTCTCTCTCTCTCCCTTTTTTTTTTTTTTGCAAGTTACAAAATTATGATATAGCTGTCTAAACAAGAGTTGGAACTGAGGAAATAATGTGATAAAATTGGCTTCTTGTGGCAAAATAACCACAAGCTGTTGGTTATTTCCATCAGTTTCTCCACTCTTAAAATGAATTCAACACTATTTTTAGGGTGGGGGGTTAGGATCTGAATGATTCTGTGTTAATAACAGAAATTCCCTGATCAATACATGTACCTCGATTTCCATCTGTTAGGTAAATCATAGGTTTTGCTTTCATGACACAGAAAGTGGTTAACACTTTTGGTGCAAATATTCATATAAATACTCACAACATTTGGTCCCCGCACATACGTGTATGCAAATCTAAAATTCTCTTTCCACAAATATTCTTCCAAGTAAAACTTGCTCACCAGAACATTCACATAAGGACAATATGAGCTGTGGGAGTATTGTGATAAATTCATTTCAGTATCTGAATTGTGATCTAAAATAGATAAAAAGGGCAAAACAGATTTATTACATCCACTATGAACAAAGTGATCGGAGGAAATAACAGCTTTATGATTGAATAAATACAACTAAACCCATTAGTCTCCAAATGTCAACAAAATATCAAGACTAGTTCTCTGCTTCATGGAGTACTAAGTTCTCGTCTCAACTCCGACTAAAAGGCAAGACTGGTATATGACAGAAATCACCAGGTAGGGCCACAATTATGATGACAAAATTGAACTGGGCATGGCATTATTTTATCTATGGGGTGTTGAAGATCCTCAGGATGGTTGGTGCCAGGAAGGCCAGGGTGCACCAGAACAGTGATGGCCTGTGCAGCAGCATTACTTCCACTTCAAGACCATTCTACAAGAGTTGTGTTTGGTGGAATGTGGGATGGGAAATATTCTACCTTTAAGGAAAAAAAAAAAAAAAAAAGTTCAGTTCTTTCAGCATCTTCCTCTGGTTCTGGCTTTGAAGTACAAAATATCTCACAGGCATAATCTAGTTTAAACTGTATAATCAGCAGAGCCTCATTCCCAGTCAAATTGTAACTGTCTTCAATCTTGCACTGAATTAGAGCTGCCTCCATGTATTGTGTATCTGTGGAGTTTTATATATAATTAACATTTACCAGATACTCTATCAAGAGCTCTACAGGCCCAATATTCAGCTGTTAAAACAAATTGTTAATAGATACAATTGTTAACATCCTTTTACCTTCCTCTCCTTTTCCTCCAGCTGTCTCACACAAGTTCATGTGATTGCAGTCTTCTATTCAAAGCCAAATCCCACCCCTTGAGAGGTTAAGCTAAAAAAGTAAACTAAACAAAACGCTCTTTCAGCTCTTTTCCCAGGCTTTTTGTGTTCTTTCCACCTTACCACTAAGGTCTTTCTTTTAGTATGTGAACCGTTTCCTTTTCTCCAGGCCTCAAACCGGGACTCTTTGCTGGGTCTTTGAATGCCTACTTTTCTCTTCTGTTTTACTCCCTCCCTGGCACTTTCATTAGACAGCTTCCATATAGATGTGACTTTTCCCTGGAAAGCAATATGGAGCAATTCCCACCATGATCCTCCCTTTTCATCCTTCTCCTTTAGCAGTATTATGACCTTTTGTCCTACAACTTTCCACTCATTTCCAACATCCAACTTTGATTCTTTTCTGATGACCAGCTCCACCTTAAAAAATATCTACAATCAAAATTGCTTTATTTTAAAGACCCATAACTTATTGGCCATGATCATATTTTGAGAAACACTGTATTTTATAAAACTGCTTTCCCAACAAGGCAGGTCAAAACTAATAACACTAACTGTCTTTTAAAGTATCTAAAATCCTGATGCATTCAGCATGGTGAGAGTAATCCAGATCTTTAGCTTTAAAGCAGTATCATTTCTCAAAACATGGCAACTGTAAAATGCAGGTCTACAAGGCCAATGGAGGTAAGTAGTGGGAGTGATTAAGGTCTTAATCTGCATCTGACTAAATACTCCTCTAGTCTCTCTGCAAAGAAGTAATGTGCAAAAGACACAAAGTAGCATCTCAAAGAGCTTTCAGAAATAGTAGAGTGGGGAAAAAAAAAAAAAGAAAGAGAGAGAGAGAGAGACTCTCCCTGGCGAGCAGCAAGAGAAGCAGCTTCTGGAAGTTAGTGCATCCACAAAAGACAATAAATGAAGAAGGTTTTGCAAGAACAACACAGAGCTAAAAATATAAGAGCATTTGATACTGGAAAGACTTCTAATATGCCTCTTGCCCATATCTCCACCCATCACGTAATCTCTAATCATTAATACAATCTCCGCTGTTTCAAGGAGCTGACTACTCAAGTCAGCCAAAAGGGAAAAGTCGATATGAGCAGATGATGAAAACTGTAGGTGCCCTAGGAAAGACAGACTACCAAGAATTTATGATATGGTAATTCTGTTTCTCTGAGTCGTAGCAATGAATCTACATTTTTAGATTGAACGCTCATTGTATGTCTTCTGCTCAAAATACGTCAGGTTGGAACACTCAAGATATATAAATTAAAGGACATAAACTGACATAGTTGATTTAAGAACCCGAGGGCCAAAACTGTGCTGTCATAAAACCCCCATTACTTATTATCTTCAAATGTGGAATTTTTATATATATATATATATATATATATAAAAATATTGTCATTTAATGTAAACCTTTCTTGAAACTGCTGTAATAAACAACTGGAGTAGTATAGAACTGGATTTAAAAGTGTACATGAAACAAGGCTGCAAGAAGCAAAAGAGAATGTTATGAAGGTTGAATAAAAGAAACTTCAGAAAAATATGACTGCAGCTCAATGACCTCTCTGCATTAAACGGGTCTAACTAGGTATAGGGCTAGTCTGATGGGGAAAGCACAAGAATTAGTCTTAGGAGATGTGGACTGTAGCTCCTGTTTTGTTTTGTTTTCCTAATTTCAGTGAGATCATGCCATTTCTCAGTGCCTCAGCTTCCCACAGATAAAATAAGGTATAATGATACTGAAACTCTTACTAAAGTACTTAGAAATCTGCTGATGTAAAGAACTGGGCATTGTGACTTACAAAACAGATCCACAGAGATGCATCCCATACCGCACGCTAGCATGAAGCAATGGAAGATGAAGGTAGGCACTACCTTCCAGGAGCTGGATCACTGCTCCATTTTCCCTAGGTCCCAGCAGGCCATGGCTAACTCCTTATGCAAGGACCACAGCAGTCACTGCAGGCAGCTGCGCAGATTTTTGTCTCACGTTTTTTCCATGAACTATGCAAGTCATTACCTGATGCCTTGAAGCATGAGATCTCTAATCTCTTTTTACAGTATTTAATAGCCACAAAGCAGTTGTTTCAAAGACCTCCTGGATCAGCGAATTCTGCAACTGCAAAGTAGATTCACTGCAGTAACTCCAAAAAGCTTAATGACAGTGTTTGCTTATTTCAGGCTCTGTTAGTAAGTTTATTATTATTATTGTTACTACTACGTATCATAAATAGCCTGTCTCCATGAGGAGCTTGTTTGAAGGAATTTTCTTTTTTGGCTTCCCGTGAAACCATTACCAGTATTTACCAGACACTAATGGCACGCAGGGACTTGTAGGGATTGTTGTTCCTATTTAATCAGTGGCCAAAGTCCCATTGGCTTCAATGGGACATGGATTTGTCCCTCAGCAATAAAAGGTTTATTTCTCTCATTAGGCTGTTATTGAAAATAGCTCCAATCAAATGTGAATACAATACATCACAGATACATCCAAACTAGATGCTTTCAAGGCTCTATTCATCCAAAAATTCACTGCTGCTTTTCAAAGATTCATCATTGTTTTCAGAGTTCAGCAAATAATTCATGAGTAACTTATTCATTGAATTCAGCCTACTTTAGTTCATAGATTACCAATGTGAAGATCATGATTTCCTCAAATGTATTCATCTTTGAATGTGATGAATACATTAGCACATATTTTGCTCTGTGGATCCTGATAATCCAACTGTAAACTGTATTCTTTTCTGTGATTTGTCAAAGTAATCAGATGGCACTTAGTGTTTGATCAGTGAGTGTGAAGGTACTGCCAAACATCCAAGATCTTTTCCATATTTGTGTCCATAACACTATAACACTCAATCTGATAACTCAGACATTGGAACATGAAAAGTAAAAATGGCACCAAAACTGAAAATGAATTTATTTTAGGACTGAAACACTTTACAGAGATCTTGTATATGGCTCAGAAGTAAAAGCTATATGCAGATTTCAGATATCTTTTCTGCCCTCCAAATTTAGTCTAGGTAGATGCTGAGGCATGATGGTATTTCTTTCTCTCTGCTACGAATGTAACAAAATTTACCTCCAATTTAGAAGGCTCAGAGGGGTAAGTGTGGCTCAGAAAACCTACAGCTTAATTATGCTGTATTTCTATGACAAACTTCAAATCATTTTCAATTTAGTCTTTTATTAGTTTAATCCAACATATTTTAATACAGGTGTTATAGATCCCATGAAGTAGCTATGATCTAGAGATCAAACTGTAATGAACTATTTGTACAGATTTTAAAGAAAGGATATAGTAATATCAGTGTAAAATCCCTAACAAAAAGGAATGTAGTCATAAACCTGCCCTTTTTATTATACGCTTTCAAGTCTTTAAATAGAAAAAAAGAACAGATGCCAAAGCAGAGCCATATGTTTTAATTGTAGCTGTATACAAGCATGATTTTATTTTTTCTGACAGAAAATCTATAACTTGAGTGGGAAGTCACTGAGTGGAATTCTCAATGCCATATTTCTGGCTAAAGAAATAAACTCCCTATAGAACATGTCAAAGTCTGAGTTGAGAGATTGAGACATTTTGATAACAGTTCAATACTTGTCTCAAAACATCCTGTTGCTTTTAAGCAATTGGTGGTAGGAGACAAGCTATTAATATTGAATTTATTTGGTGGAGTCTGCATCTTACATGAAAAACAAGCAGTGTCCCCCTTATATTGCTGGCAGATAGTGTGCAATTCTTCTGATTGTAGATGAGGGGAAAGAAACCATTAACCAGATCTCAAATATCCTTGTAAGTTCCAGTACTGACTGCAAAACCATATTTTGCTGAAAAGTCTTGCTTGTAACAATTGCATTTACTTACAGCTTCACCAGATTAACCTCGAAGATGCTGCAATGAACACACTCCTGCCTCCAGTGAACAAATGTCATTCTGGTGCAAAGGGCTCCAGCAACCTCCCTGCTGTATTCTATGTCTCTAAATTTAAATTAAATGTATCTCTAAATTTGAGCACACAGTGTGCAGATTGAGCAGGCTAGCACAGAGGCTGTTTTCTGGGACTACCAACCCACCATTACCTGAAGTGAAGGGTCTGATATAAGTCAATGCACGAAAACGCTGTATGTGTGCATAGGTGGGGAGGAAGAGAGGATCTTATTTTGAATTTATTTTAAACTAACTCAGTTTCATATCCCAAAGACAGACTTGATTCAAAACTGAAAAGGTGAAGAACTTCCTGACTAACTGCCTGGAAACGTTAACCAAACGCAGCCTTCGGCTTTCATGTGTCTAGTTCAAACGCGAGTCACGCCACAAAGACAGAAGAGTGAGTTACATCTGAGTCCTACTCAGCATCTTATGAGTTACATGGATTAATCCAGTTTCCAGTGGGCAGATGCTGAGAACCCCAAAAGTCCCTCAAACAACCACGCCCCAAACTGGCAGTCTCACCAGAGACACCCACCCAGTGACAACGAAGCAGGACACAGCTAGCAGGACTTGCTTCTGCTCCTTCCACTGCCCAGCTGGGCAGGTTCCCGCACTCCCCGCTCTGCACGGACACTAACACACCAGTGGACACTTGGAGGCATGAGAAGCAGCCTGGTTCAGTACCACCTTCCAGTACTCTTGAGCTGACCTTAGGCTCTGCATCATAGCATCTCCCTGCCTGCTTTTGCAGCCTCTCCTACCCCAAGACCCCCTGTCCAGAGCCAGGCGTCTTCTACAGGCCAGCATAGTGCAGAAACACTGGTTGCATGTGAAAAATAACCATAAAGTAAACACAGGAAGATTCATTCAGAAAACGTTTTCAGAAGATTAAGGCTATGGATGCACAAACGGGGAGGTAAAGCTTGAAGCGTACCAGGTGCAGCACCACTGTACCAGCTGCGTGCATTCAAAACTGCAAGAGAGGAGCAGGTTGTGTGCTGAAAGGTGCACCTGACAGATTAACAAATTCGGCATGGATTTGTCCAGAGTTAAATCTGTCACTGGGAGCATGGGGCTAAATTGCTTTTAGGGGTTCAGAGCTTTTTTAATCTGGGACAGCTTGACATGGAAAAGCGAATGCGTTAACCTGAAGCAAGAGCTTAAACGGAACTGTTTTTGTAAAGAGCCACTAATGCAAAGATCCTTACAAGAAAAAAAAAAAGAACAATTAGTAGAAAATTAGAGCAGGAGAAAATTTCCCATATGATTCAGTAATACATCTGAAGTAATGCTGGGTTAAAAAAAAACCACAAAAGCAGAACCTTGGGGAAACCTATCAACATCCATACTATTGAAGACTAAGAAAATAATCCATTTGAAAAATGGATTTTTTCCTACTGATTTATTGAAAGGCATCTACTGTAATAATGGTGTTAGAACTATGTCAACTTCATCAACTTCTCAACCCAGAATATCTGATCTCAGATACTTGGACAACATAATTAATAACAGGCTGGAAGTCAGAACTGTTGCCAAGGATGCAATCCAAAGAATTATGAAACATCCAGGAGGTTAGAGCTCACAGACAGCATAAATTTATGGTATAATATGTGAGCGAGATGAGCAGAGGGCATAGCAGTTGCAGGAAGATAAGCTGTTTATTTAAAGAAAGCAAATGGTGTTTTCTGCGTTCGCTGTTGATCATTCTTAAACTGTTCAAATTAATGCAATGACTAGAGGGTCTCTGACCTGGAAGAGCAAGGGAAAATCTCTGTCAACATGAGTGATTACCTAAGCATCCAGACAATAACAAGAGATATGCACACACAGTTGAAGCTAGAAATCAGGTTTTATAAGCCTTGTACAAATGACAGCAACAATCAAAGGTTACTAAACAGGGGAAAACAGTATCAAGGAAGTGTACAGCAGCCGCTATCTGCTATTATGCCGTGCTCAGCAGGACACCTTGTCTTCAGGTGGTTTTGAAACACTGATGGTAATTCTTTCTGGGCTAGCAGAATTTATCAGCAAGATTTGGAAAGGACAGCTAGATGCATGGCACTGGGCATAGTAATGCCTCAAAATTTCACATTATGAGCCAGAAATAAAGCCATGGGATGAAATAAGTCAGATCTGAGACATGCAGTACGGCAGCTAGAAGCAGGGGTGTTCCACGCCTGACTGCGGCAGCCTGGCTGGGGCCACAGAAATGCAGCGGCTCCCGGCAACAAGTCCCTGAGACCTTTTTGCTAAAACAAAACGTACATTTCAGAAAGGAAAATAACTGGAATTGCTGCTTATTCAGATACAGAACACAGGTAAAATTAAGCAGATGTTTGGCAGGATATTGAACATTACTAAGACTCTTTCTGTTCAAACTTTTGTGCTTTTCTGCTTTAGCACAGGTTTTACCTGTTAGTGACAAAGGTACAGTGCCCATGGCAGGGAGCCCTTTCCTTGAAACCGCACAGTGGCTGTGAAGATGAAGGTCCTGCAGACCCTCACGCGCTCCAAGTTTGCAGTCTCACAGCAGCCCGTCACACCTGGGCTTTGGGCCGAGCCCTCTCACGAGCAGGATGAGGAACACTTGGGGAAGCAAAATTCAGTCAGGAAAAGTGTGAATCGACCATTTGTCCCCCAACTATTTTGTCCCTCCTACAAGCCCGGAGCGCAGGACTGAGGTGGCAGGAGGAAGCGCGGGGGCTGGCCCAGCTGGCCTCTTGCTCAGGAAACACAACGGTTTGGCTGCGGTCAGCCTGCTTGGGCTGCCGTGCCCTTTCTCCTTACCCTGCGGCAGCACAGCGGCAGGCAGGGGTGCCCGCACCTGGGGCTTGCGCTGCAGAACAGCAGCCCCGGAGCACGGCAGGCGTCACCCCTTCGCCTTCACCCGGTGCTGTGCCCAGTGACAGTGATGGCTAGATCAAAAATATGAAGTGAGGAATCTGTTACCATCTGGTAGGAGCAGTTTGTGAATTAAGAGTTTACATTGTGCTTCCGCAGCACCTAGCTCAGAAGGGTGAGGGACACGACCTGGTGAAAGCCAAGCAGCAGAGGACGGAGCGCCCCAGACCCGGGTCCTGCGCTCTTTGGTGCTGCCACCTTTGCTGCGGGCACCGCTGGCCACGGCTGGGCTGAGCGGCTCCTCGCCCCGCTGGCAGCGTGGGAGAGCGCCACAGCAAGCAGCGTGCCAGCAAGCTTAGCAATTACGTCGTCTCCGGGAAAGACACCTGCTGCAAGGCCTTTGTCATAGCGTGGCTGCGATGTGAAAAGGAAATTGGGTTTTATTAAAAAATTGAACTTTATGAAAACACCCCCTCCCCCTGCTATCAAATGCATTTCTACAAATACAAAATCTAACTCTGCAGTAGGGTTTTTTTTCCCTGTTTCTGGATCTGAATAGTACAGAAGAGACTGTGATATAAATGGCAACATAACAATCGTAGAACAGACAAAGCAAGGCTAGGCTGTATCTCTAGATCACTACGGTCTCCTTCATGAAAAGGAAAAGACTGGCTGACTTTAAAAGAAAATATTAAATAGCTATAGTTTACCTATATCCCTTTAAAGTACGCCTGGCCGTTATCTAAGGGATGTTGATGCAGCCATATCTTGAGTTATGCACCATTAAAAAAGAATGAAAAGACAATGATCACAATTGACACTGTCAAGTAAGAGAGAAAAATCTGCAGTTTCAGGAGGTGGCTGGACCCGGATTCTAGCTCTGTTCTCAGAGACAATATTATTTTTCAAAAGCACCCATTAGCTTCAGCATAACGCTGCCATCGCTGCTCATTCTGGACAAAGCAGCTGGGTGATTCTTCTTTTCATCTTAAAAGATGCTCTTTAATTTCTGGTCAGAAATTGTTTTTAAGCAGTTTTAGAAATCTGCTTGTTATATGTTGGTATAGGCACCTATAAGATGTTAAAATGTGGGTGAAACACGCAGGGACATGTCTTCTAAATCTCTGCAGGATCTGGTGGGGCTGTAGCTGAATGTCTAATGCCCTCATTCTTCTCAGGAACGGGAGAACAGAGCGTTTCCCTTCTCCCACCCTACAGAGTCATCAAAATTTCATAGCAGCTTTCTGGAAAACAAAGCAGTTTTTCTTTTTCCACCTGTATTTTCAGGAAGTGAAAAACCTGACATTCTGATTACTACTAAAATTTTCTAAATTATTTTGAATGGGAGGGGGTCAAATTCTGTCCCCCCTTCCCTTTTCATCCATACCTGTTTTAAAAGATAATCTGGGAGAGAGAACAGGAAGTGAAGAGTTGGTAATATTATGCCTTTCCCATGTCAGCATGAAATTCTCATGAGAAATCCTGAATACTGCAGCAGCATACTATTGAAATCCAACACAGAAACAGTGTAGCCAATTCTCCTGATTTTATCATAATGCCTACAATATTTGAACTCTTAAGATTCATATGAATCTTAGTTTTCTTTCCCGTGTAAATTCTAGCCATTGTGCCTACCGAGCAAAGAATAGAAGTACAATCCCAGGACATCCTGAAGATACCGACACCAGAGGATAAATGAAAATAATCTGTAACATGTCACGATGTTTTGAAAATAATACTAACTTTATTATTTCTGGAGCATAATGAACTATTTTGTAATGGTATTGTCTACCCTAGGAATGCCCAGCTAGAGCTTTAAACATTCTTATTAGCTCCAAAACATATTTTTAAAAGAGCAAGTTACACCCTATGCCACATAACCAGCTTCAATGAATATGTTTTGTACAGTGCAATGTCTACTAAAAGTGCATCCCTTTGCGACAGAACTGCGCAGACTATGGATACAACAGTAAAAACATCTCTACGAATTGCTAGTCAGCACCTCCGTATCACTCTAACAGCTTCTTTCTCCTCACTGCCTGCCACTTGCCCCAGAAGTGACTTGTGCCTGGAATTGCACTCCAAGGGGGCAGCGGCAGCGGCAGGGAAATGCCGCCCCACCTGTTCATGCTGCACCTACTATGGCAAGGCCATTGGCCATTAACACTAACCAAATAAAACAACTGTTTTTTTGTTCCTTACAAGCAGCATTTGCATATTAAAGACTCTGTATTAACCTTGAACAATATAACTGCATAACCCAAATTAACCCTAAAAATAACCTCCAATACAGAGACGTGAAATACTTACTTTGTGCATGTTTTCATTTCAGGAGAGCCCTGTTACACCAATTGCTTGTGTTGGTTTGGCAAAAGTTAGACTTGCTGAATGCCAAATTCTGCACACAGATGTATGTGCCTGGCTACCACTGAAATAAAAATCAGAGGCTTTGACTTCCACTTTTCTTTTTATTCCTCTGGTCTGGAAGATGGTCTATCAATCATAAACAAATTGAATATGCTGCACACCCATATGCACGCCCAAATGGCTTTATACACACAAAAGAAAACCAGGCCATTTGCATCGAGAAGTGCTTTTATGAGGTAGGCATTTAGCAACTATGTTTACAGCTGGGGTTTGGGAGACGATTTCAGGAATGGCATCCAGAGAACTGAATACAGCCCTGGCAGTTGAATAAACGCTTGCAGCAGCCTGGTCCTCATCCTGAAAGTGGGTGGTATCCCTTTTTTTGGCAAGTATACCACATCACAAGGACTGGACGATGATATTCCCTTTTCTGCCCCTTCTCCATGCTCTTCCCCCCCTTCCTGTTTGGCTTCCTTTAACACACTCAAGGCTCTGGGCAATACGGCACAGAAGAGGAATAAGAGAAAAACAGGAACACACACAAACGTGCCCCCCTGCCAATGCTGGAGTTAATCGAAGAGAAACTGTTAAGCATTCAGCTGTGGGCTTTGTCAAAACCTCCATTCCTGGCTGTCTTTTCAACCCTGTTTTCGCCCGATGCCCACTGCTTGCCAGTACGAACGCAATTTGCAGCCTGCGCAGTCCGGGGCTCTTCCCTGGCGTCGCCAGCTCTCTGAGGATCGGAAGACGGGCAGGACCAGCAGCGATCCGCGGGCCAGCAAGGCCATCTGCAGCAGCCACTGCTGCCGCGGGCCCGGGGCACGTGCTGGGGTGACTCGCGGGCCACGCGCAGGTACAGGCAGCACCTGCAGCAGCACACGCTGCTCAAGCAGAACCAGTGGGGACAGTGTAGGGCCGCCCAGCTTGAAACAGTGACAACGAAGTAGCTGCTGCTTAACTGCTGAATAAACCAGTAACAATACAGTTTCTAACCCCAAACCCCACAATACCCCGATATTTTGCTGGCTGAAGAGATTTGTGTTACGCATCATCCTAGAGCCTGAAACCGCATTTCACATTCGGTTGAGGCCCCTATTAACTCTAGCAGAAGTGTGGGAAAGCCAGAACAGCACAAGGCTGCACAGCCAGTAATGAGCTCGTGATTCAAAACGCTGCTCCCTCTTCGCAAAGAGGAGCCTATAATTCGATCTTTAATACTTTGTCTGGCTGAGGGGGAACATATTCTTTGTAGCCTAAGTTATCTGATTAAGTACAAATTCGAGACAGATTCTGAGGCATGTAACAATATAAAATTCTGCTCAGAACTATAACTGAAATGTTCACAGTTCACTTCCTCCCGGTCATTATTAGGCAGTAAAATGGGAACAAGGAGACACAGAAGATAGGTGTGTTGCTCACCGTGTTTAATTTTACCATCTTACATGAATTAAAAAAAAAAAAGAGATGAATATTTTATAACCTTCGCTTTCATCATAAAAAATTTTGTGACAGTTCAGCATTCTTGTAGATTATTTACAGCTTTTTGGTTGATGTGTGCTCTAAAAAAAATAATAATAATAATAAGGGATTTTTGGATAGTGCCACAGTAGCATGAACACACCTTTCAGATTTCCTATATTCATTTCAAGGACACTCCAGGCTGTGGCTCCACACACTCTCTCTTTTCACTGAACTGTTCTTTAATGAAGCACCAACATTCTTCTTGCTCCAAAAATGCCAAATATAGTTGAGACAACTCCTTGATAACATGTTTTTGCTAAAAACTATTTATATTCATAGATTCCTGACAGTTTGCTTCATTTTGATACAGTCTCTCTGCATTTAGCCTTCTGATTGTAATTTTTTTAAACCTTATTTTTGGTTTCAGATCCAGAAAGCAAACAAAAGCTCTAATCAGGAAAAAAAATATATAACTACGTAAACGACTTATTCTGTGTGCACAGTTATGTGTAAATAGCCATGAATTTTTTTTAGAGCAGGACAAAATATAAAATAAACTACTTAGCTGTAAATTTAAATCTATTTCACTTTCAGGCCTCACTGCTTCCAGTGTGAATCAGCCTATTATCTTTAAGTATGAAATTAGAAAAAAAGACTTGCTGTTTGTGTACACACAAAGATTAACATTTCTCTGAGATTAACAGTGTGTTTCTTGAAGAAGGAAAACATATAAGGCCAAGAAGCACATTTCGATACTGCTCCTCATGAGCATTTTTGTTTTACAGCAAATGCAGCTTGAGATTAACAATATGCTTCAAAAACAGCTAGTGAAAAAGTGACATAAAACAACCCAATGAAACTTGTGGTGAAAGCAAAACAAATTACTATATGCCCTAAAAGTTAAAGACATAAAATCTGCAGTTTGCAGTACATTTGCTTATATCTTTTTGTGGTATGCAGAATAACGCATAAAAATTCAGGATTAAGCATATTTAAATGTCACTTGAATTAGCATTAGAATAATTGTTAGAAAGTTATAAAAATACATCTGTTTGCAGTAGTATATGCTCTGTAATTGTCCATTTAATATTTTAAAGTTTGCTTAAGAATATTTAGCAAAAAGAAAACCAGAATATGTCATGTTTCCTTCAATCATGCTGCCCAAGTCTTCAGCCTTTCCAGGAATACTAAAAATATGAAAATACTAACAACATGTGATTTGTCTGCAGGGTTTGCTTTGGGCTAATTCTCATCATTGAAAGACATATAGGGACAGAGTAGGCTATTGTATTTGCTTTCCAGAGCTTTACATAAAAAGTAAAAATTAAAATGTAATAGTTATTTCCTCCCATCTACCTGATTTTTCCTTCTTACTGAGCTCTCTTATTTCTTGGTAGCTCCCAACAAACCCTGTAATAATACTAGCATAAATACCACTGTGTGTAATAATATTGTATGCTAAGAGTGACTGGTCCCATAAAAAACTGAACAAGCTTTGGGTAAAAGCTATTGACTTTCCTCATTGATTGCCAATGGAAGTGCCTAGTGCCTTAATACTTGTCCTACTGGGTTCCTCTCTTGCTAAAGCTGGAAAGTGCTGTAGCAAAGTAGTCAGCTCTCTTGGTTTCAAATCTTTAATGGTAGCGAGGCCAGAAAGATACTGTGCAAAGCCGCCATCTCATTCATTGTGTCTGCCAACTTCCCTGAAGCCCACACATTTAGTATCAGAGCACAGGTAAGTTGGCCATATAAGGAGCTGCCTGACTGTGCTCAGCTGCAATACTCACCACTAAATTTGGGATAAAATTCTGATATGCCTGCATGCATATATAATTTTGTCATGCCAAGACCAAGCAAAGATAGGCAGAGAGTCAGGCAAGGAAGGACCAAGTGCCACTGCAAGGTGCTTTGTGATTGTTACAAGGACATCACAAACTGGCCAGGCACTGCTGAACTGTATTTTGCAACGGCTATGCAAAGAGACTGAGGCAAGGCGGAGAGCGTTCTTGGGAGCCTGCTCTGGGATGCACCTGAAATGAGCTGAACGAGAGACTGAGAGCGCTGGGGGCAGGGAGTTTCCAATCTCACCCTGAAATTTTTGCAGTCAAATCCTCTACTTACTGAAACTAAATCTTAACAGAGAACTCTTCAGGCTAGGAGACAAAATTAGAAAACAGAAGAAACACAGGTTGCTTGCAGTTCTAAGTATAGTTTGTAAAACTTGTGCAATCTGGCCATTGTTTGCAATGCTGTATAAATCCTTTATATTTAAACCTCATATTTAACATGTAGAATCCAGGGTGTATGCATAATATTTGCATATCAAGTAGCATATCAAATTGCATATATATGCAGCAAAAATAGCGGCTATATGCCAAAGATTTTCTAAACTGAATGAACAAGGCTCACGCAGAGAGTACCAACCTGCCTGACACCATCCAAAAACCTCAGGACTTGGGGTGGTAGCTCCCGAGTCTAACCACTATGCCACAAACATCCTATCTCTCACTTCTATGTTATTCTCTCTTCCCTCTTGTTATTTAAACTGTAAAACAGACTTATACCCACCACAGACAGCGGAACTCTGTTTGGAGAAGATTTTTAGCAAGGTGTCCAAAAAACGGGTACAAGTAGAACAGGATCTGTTACAGTCAGTTTGACTAAGAAAGTTGTTGTTAGAAGGAAACAACTTTCACACTCTTCGGACCAAATCTTCTTACATACCACAGACAGAACCACCTACAGACACTTCAGTGAGGACCAAATCCTAAACCTGCAACCACAGCAATAACACCTTCCATTATTATTGAAGAATTAAATCCTTTAGTTGTTTTATTTAGTAGCAAAAAGCTAAAAGACAGTTGCAGCAAGTAATTGGAGAACGGCTATTTGATCCTTAATGTCAAATACTTGACTTGGAAGTCATGAGGGACAGTAAGCATGGTGCTACATAAGGTTTTATTTAATGTTGTTTTTCAGAAGATAACTTACTTTAACTTATTTTCTAGGTTTTGCAGTATCCTTTACTGCTGACACCATTCTTGGCAGATTATTTGGCTTAAACATTTAGAGAATCAGCTGGTGCAAAAAACCTCAAAAGTGTAATTCAGCATGATGAAAGGTGAGCACAAGGTGACACAGGAGTTCACTGTAAGACATCTTTGCCACTGCCACAACTACCAAGTTTCCCATGGTGATGTGGGGTGGGGGTGGGTATTCTCTTGGAAAATAAAGCCCATACAGAAAGGAGAAGACGCAATAGAAAAGAAAGCAATAGAATCACCTATCTGAGAGTATGGGATCAGTGGAAGGAATGCCTAGAGAATGATAAAAACAAAAGGGAATAGGAGGCGGTTACAGAGAGACGCATCGCAGGTGGGTTTTAACTCAGCCGGAGCGGACTATCTCCGCTTTGGTCTTCTCAATAGCGGCCGACTCTGCTTCCTTGCCTCCCAGGCGCCCGCAGACGCTGGAGGATATGTGCCTGCGCTGTACGTGTTTGGGCAACCACTGCAAAGCAAAGCAGTTTACACATACACACTCCTCCAGATACAGAAAACAGATCCAAGAATTACACACTCCTCCAGATACAGAAGGAAAACAAATACACATGCCACTTCTCAGAGATGGAGTACCTCAGAGCAGCACTTCAAACTGAGCACTCCGGAAGATGGATTTTAGACTTTCAGAATACATTATGGTAAAAGAGAAAATAAGAGAAACACTAGCAGACAGCTATTATGTGTGCATCTTTTCACCATTTAGTGAAAATCTAGTGCTAAGAAAAAGATATTAAAACCCAGCTATTACCCATCATACTGGCATGTCTAGTAGCCACGAAGCCGAATGGGATGTCAAAGGATGAAAACAGACACCCCCAAAATTAGACCAGACACTGAAAACATGGTAAGCTTTGGATTTTGACTGCATCAGTGCGTATCTGTGTGATCTTAAACCTGTCAGAGCCTGTGCATCTGGGCCAACCTCCTGACGTAAGCGGCGTGAGCAGGGAGCGGCTTCGCTGAGTCACGGAAGACGCGAACACCGTCCCCGACAAAGAGCTGCGCAGGGTGGTTTGGACTTTTTCTTCATCTGTTCTGGAGGTTGAATCTTCTCAGAATATATCAATAGCTAGTTTACAGAGTGTTATTCTTTTAAAGTGAGACTTCAAATGATAATGGATGCAGTGTAGCAAATGAGTAAGAGTGAACAGGACACCTTACTAACAGATGTTCAGACGCTGAACAAAGTCTGCATATACATGGCAAATTAAGGGAGCTGTAGCCTCCTGACTAGGCAGACAGCTTTAAAGGATAAAAATCTACTTCTGTTCATTATGGCTAATAAAATATTAAATCTGTTATAAAGACTTGTCAGCTAAATAAAAATGTTGCAGATTTGCACGACAGAGAGAAACATATGTCCAAACATGGAGGAAGACCAAGCTTATTTCTAGATAAAGACAGTATTGGTAAATACTGTAATGATGAAAAACATAGGAGAACCTAGACAAATACGATTTGTGCCAATACTTCACCACATGCCAGCTTCCTTTTAGCAACACAAAACTATTCCTAGAACATCTACTTTCCACTTCCTAGAGAAAGCAGGATTTTGCAGTCTTACAGCTCAGAAATGAATGACCATAAGAAGCACGAGATTTTTATTTGGAATCAAATGCAGAACTAAGTAATTCAGTTTCCTGCCTTGACTGCAGAAGCCAGGACCTAGTAGCAGGCAAGACGAGTAAGTGTCTTGCTCCCCTTGTACATACAGAGCAGATAACTGCTTCCAAACTTGAGGTCTGAGATAACACATATCAAATACATAATACTCTCCTTCCCTGATCGTTCCTCTGCATAGGTAATGTACTTCACTGATCCTCTGTGAGGCTATCCCAGTTCTTACATAACTCTCCAGTGGAAAAGAGGGGCAAAAATGAAAAGGATATAATCCTCCCAGGGAAGAGAACTGATTAATCACTAATTGAGAAACATATTACAAAAAGATTTAGTAAGCTGCACTACAAAACTTGAAGTTGAAAATAATTCACTTGCAATACTGCTGTCTTCACCAACACCATTTTTTCCTGAAATTTCTGGGATTTATTTGGAAATGGAATTTCAAGCTGAATGATTAGCAGATTTGGCCAGGCACTGTGACACTCACCAATATGGTCACATTCTGTTTTTACAGGGTTATTACTCAGAATAACTGAAACCTTGATAACTCTGTTGATAAACATTCTGTCTTCTTAGATGAGTCTTTTTTTTTTTAACTGAAATTCATCTTACCCTTTGCTTCCCTTAATCCTGACAAGTAGTGGTTTTATTTGCAGAAATATTCACTTTCATGGGAAGTGAAGCTCCTCCTAATGCAGATCATTTAAAACAGTTAGCAGAAGGCCTTATTTATAGACGCAACATGTATGTGTGAGATAGATGGGACCTCAGTGCAATAAGCAAATGAGTGTCAAAACCAGACATGTCACTAGCCAGTTACTATGACATATAAGATGAAAATAAATGTTTAAATGCCATGAAATGATAAAATGTCAAAGGGGAAGGCAGAATGAATAGTCTAAAATGCAGGAATGGTTAGAGCAATCCAATTTCAGTAAGTCCAATCATGCTGTCCTAACAACAGCAAAGAAATCCCTGCGAGTTTTTTTCATGGATCATATGCTTTTTGTACTTGCCAACAGAAATGTATATTTAGTAACTCCCTGAAAGATTTACATCTATTACATTGACACAGAATACAAATGAGGCATTTTAAGTGGCATTTTATAGTTATGTTGTAAAACAAATTGCCACATCTGTTTGAATTTCTGTTTTACCACATCCATCCTTCAATCTCCCTCAATGTCTCGTTGCTCAGAGACCCTTCCCTTCCCCATGCCTCTGCTGTTACCATCCAGAAGCGTATGTATTTATTTTTTTAACTTTATTCTGTGGAGTGTAACTACAGTAGCTTTGCAACTTGCCATATATTCCATTAAATTGAGCTATTGTTCCTGTACTATGACAGAGGAATAGTGCAGTTGCAGTTTTCTCGGATAATGTCAGCTTAATCAATCATTTTTAAATACCAACAGGCATAAAGTATAAAAGTACTCAAAATCCAGTGTATATAAGGTGCTTTCTTACAAGGCACAATTCATCACACCTTTGCCATGGTATCAGTAATACTAATTTTGCCCCTACACATCAAATGGCATATCACATTGTATGCATTTGTCTACACATTTTGTTATGGCATTTAGGCTGCTAAAATGCTTTATCCTTCCCCATTTAAAAAATAAAGAAAGCCAGGTAAGAAACTTTAAAAACATATATTCATATTTCTTTAGCTTTAGACACCAGAAATCAAGAAGCTTTGCATTGTTCATTTAATACTTTCCTTCCAAAACGATGGAAAGCAATTAAACTGATAATCAAGCAATCAGCAGTTATCCAGTGCATGATATTAGGCACTCCCAAATTCTGTTTGTTCAGTGTTGAACATAGATTTTCTCCAGACAGTTGGTGATCTCAGCTTGCTGCAGGAGGTGAATGTGCCATATACAAGCTGGTGTTTATTTTGTCAATATTGATGATAAAAGAACATTCACTTTTGAAGGATGCGCTTCTTATAACGTACCACACAGTGCAAGAACATGCAACTCCTACAGTAACCCAATAATGCTGTTGAGATCACTTAGTGGTTAGGAATGGTAGAGCATTGCTAAAAGACCTGGCAGACCTTTTGAACCTAAACATCTGATAGAATTAACAGTCCACCGAGCAGGCATTGCCCAAGAATCAATTCCTCAGCAATTTCCACTTCTTTTTTTTCCCAAGCTCAATTCTCCTGTCAGATCTGCAGTGCAACCATGGGGAAAGCACATACCATAAGTGTCAGCGCAGCTCAGCACAGCAGCCTAAGAGCACTATTTTCTGTTTTCTGAGTAATATCTGTTTTTAACTGTGCACTACTGATTCCTTCATTCTGTTGCCAACGCTCCTGGCATGACCGCATAAGTGCAATATCCATAAACCACACGCCATAAATGAGCTTCTCACCAAGTGTACCCAGCTCCTCAATGGATGCCACCAGTGTACCCACCACCACGCTCTCTGTAACCTGTCTACAGCATCTATAAGAAAAGTCTAATATGCACTGTTTCAACCCCTACATGTCACCAAGTTCATCCATTTCCTCCTCACCTACAGCCTTCACCTACAACTCCCCATTCAGTAACAAACACCGTCACCAGTCAATAAACATAGATCTCAAGCTGTCTGTACAATATGCCTATCTCTTCATGTTCCAAAGAAGAGACTAATAATAATCATTAATAATATCAATACTAATAATATTGTTAACCTTCTATTTCAGTGGCACAGATGACATCTTTATCTGAATTAGGAGCTTGGATTCATTCCTTCATTTTCACCACAAATTCTGTGAACATTAGCCCTCCATCAGGTTGTCTCTGGGAAACTCCTACACACATATCAGTTTCCTGCTGTTCACAGTCAACATTAACAATGATATATTATAAACTCTAGTACGTAAAAAAAAAAAAACAAAAAAACCCCAAAACCAAAAAAACCCCAAACAGCAAACATCTAAAAAAGGCTGTACTACACAACGAGCCCCTTTGCTCTAAGGGGAACACCACCTCAGCAACCTAAAGAGAAGTTTTCTAAAGAGGAGTTCTACCCAACAAAAATGCTTCTCCAGGGAAAGAGACCACATTTTGGAGCAAGCCCCTCACCACCGTGCATGAATTCACCCCAGCACACAGAGGAACCTGCAGTATTCCCAGAGCCACTTGTTCCTGTGTCTTCCCTCACCCAGTGTAGACACCTTTCAGCCCTTTCAGTGAAATCTCACTGTCATTTATATGGACATGAAGGACATCTAGTGGAGTCTCGCTTGCTCCCAGCAGAATGCATACTTTTAGCCTCTAATCTCTGATTCCTTATCCTTGCTCCTGAGAAACAGCATATGCTTCTATTCGCTGATGACAGGCAAAATAAATTCTTCTTAGCAGGAAGTCCATAATCCCATAGATTTCTCTCTTCCTGTTGTTGGCACAGAAGTCCAGGCTCCCCTCTATCATTTCTCTTTGTAGACCATGCTGTCTTCTGGTCTTTTTCACAATCCTTTCTACCTAAATATCCTTTCTACTCTGTCTCGGAGCAGGGAGGGGGACATTTCTCTGCTACACCAAGGAGTTTGGAGCAGTCAGTACCACAATCCGCTGGCTTCCTAAATGACACAGGAATATCCTGCATATAACCTACCTTTTCTGATCCACCAGGGACTACAGCCGTATAGACTCTGGCAGTCTGGACCCATCTACACCAGCACACCCCAGGTGTGTACCATGTGAACAACACCCTGTTAATGCCAACTTGCTCAGCACCTCCGAGCTGAGACTGGGGAGTGCCAGAACTTCCCATAAAAACCAACAACAGGATGCTTTAGCACCTAGTGAATCAAACTTTTAAATATGGCTAAGCACAAATAAGTCTGCTGTGGAAAAAAAACCAAAAGACTTATTCAGATTGCCTTGTAAAAGCTTAAACATAAATATTTAATTCAGAATAGTTTCTAAATTCACTTAAAAAAAACCATCATTCACAGTATTTCAAAGGCTGAGGCACAGAGATGTTTTATCTCTAAAAGAACAAGTAAACAAATGCAAGTTTTCCCCTGTTCATTTAGCTGAATATGTCAAAGCAAAAAGTCATTAAAAAATTAGGAAAAAATGAAAACAACAACCATACCAATAAGTTGGTATTTCTAACAGCAAAGATATAACCTGAAAAGGAAAAAGGGAATTCTTATAAATGAGATGTTTCTATTAGAATAAAACCAAATTATTGCATTCTGTGTCACAGAATTGCTGGCATTAACATCCCTTTCCCAGAGGGTGCTCTTCAGGGAGAGGGGGGACACGCTTGCCCTGCAGGACTCGTGCTTTCGTGAGGCTGCAGCACCCACCCCGTCTTTCACAGCCACAAGGAACCAGACAGGTCAACACAAAAGAGGCATGGTAAAGTTGCAAGCATGCTAAAATTGCAGGCATGCTAAAATTGCAAGCACTTTCCCTCTGTTACCTCTATTCAGACCAAACCTCTAGCTAGGCAATATAGCCGAGCCCAATAAAACAAATCGTAAAACCAGTAGGGGATTCCTTGGCTCGGGCTCTAACACGGGGCTGAGTGCAATGCGTATTGCAATCCTCTTTCCTCAGCCCCATCCTAACCCTGCATTCCTGCAAACGGCCCAGCTCTGGATGACCAAACGCTGCCTGTGCTTCGTCGGTGGCGGCTGAGGAAACCCCATCGCCGGTGGCCCCCGCGCTGCACGAGCCGAGGGCAGCACGTGCCGCCTGGGGCGGAGGAAATCCCCTTCTGCTCTCCAGCAGAGAAACGCCATCTCTTCCCCTCCGCGCAGCAGCAGGAGAAGCCGCCAAAGGCCGGAGGCTCATGCGTGTCAACTGAGGCAAATCCCCCCACGCACACTGCAGGCACGAGGGAACCCTCTGGTTCAGAGCACTGTCCCGAAACCGCTGAAACCTGTCCCTTGCCTGTCCCCTGCCTGCTGCGGCCACTGGCACGGGGGAAGCCTGGCTCAGCCGGCCGCTCCGCACGGGCACAGAGCTGCGCAGCCAGCCAGCACCCAAATACGTCTGCCCCACAAGAGCAACCTGGGCCACGCTGAGAATGGGGCCGTTTCCTTTGCCCATTTACAATATTTGTAGCATGCTCTAACAGAAAAACTTGTCAAGATGACCCAGGAAGCATTTTTAAAAGGAAATCTAACAATTTATGGACAGAGCTGCACTATGAAGATGCCAAGATGCTAGAGCAAGAAGTATCTGTGCTTGACCTGGGATGTACGCACATCTCCTGTCTCAAATTATGTACAATCTTCAGTCCCCTACTTGGACCTTGTCCAAATACCCTTTCCAGAGCTTCCCCCTGCAGCCTATGCACAAAATCAGCAAAGTCATGATGGGTGGGGAAGACAGAAGGGCAATATCCAGATTTCACTAAATCAAAGATAAAAACACTATCAGCAATGCACTGAATTATTAACAGGTTTTAAAACAGACTTTCTGAACTTGCCTTTGTGTCACTAGATTATTTTTCTGTAGTCCCCAAACTCAGGATTTTTAATCTTCAAGTTTTCTCTCAGCCTCATGTGGGAGCACGATTCAGCCCAAGCAGTTCATCAGCAGAGCTCACCAATGCAATTTTGGCCATCTGTTGGCTACCAATGCTCTCCTCCTTTCATCTCTTTCAAACTAGAGGGAAGTCTCCACTCGATTTTCTTGGCAGAGAAAAAGTTTATCTATCTTATGTGAATGCTAACAGGAATGTTACAGATGGGATTACAAATCTTTTAGGAATGAATTATTGCCCATTGTCTTGGTGGAAAAATTTAAAATTAGATTCTCTAACAGATCGAGTAATGGCTCCAAGAGGCACCGAACACTTCACAGAATTCTTCCGCACTGAAAATTTACATCAGCTGCTGCAGCTTCCTGCAGAGATCTATGGCCTTTTGTCCCTCCCCTTACAAACTGTTTCATCTTTCCCTTACGACGCAGCTTTCCAACTTAATTCTGAAACAAGTCCTACTGCTCAAAACAAACGTCCCCAAAAACAGCACGTGTGAGATGTCACATGGGCAAGTTTGGGAGTTACTCATTCTGCTGTTTTCAGCACATTGAGAGCAAAATGAAAAGTTCTAAGGTTATTTTAAAATAAGATTCAAGTAGATTTCCACCAAACATCACCTGAAGAACTGAATACAGACATAAAATGCACATGTGAATATGCATCACACAGGCCAAATCCTCAGAGCAAGCAGCAAATCCTGAGTTCTTTGATTTCTGGTTGTTCATGTGGAGACAAATGGAGCAGCTGGAGTGAAGGCTGAGGTGAAAGGTGAGCAGATGCATCTCAACGTCAGACCTGGGAGCTAGAGGACCCCTGCTTCACTGGCGATTTTGAGACTGTGAGCCGTGAAGTTGTGTGCATGTGTGCGGATCCGGTGAAGCATGCCCACAACCAGCAAAGGCCCTTTCGTGTAAGGACACTGATCCAGAGTAACCATTTGGCACCTAAATGAGGAAAGGGAGTAGGAGCACATAAACACCCTGAATCACTCCTACGCCCATACATGCAGGAAGCCTGTCTGCTTGCTAAAGACCCTTTCCTTCTGCTCTGTGATTCCCCTAGGATTACACAGCTTTGCTACTCTCAGCCAGAGAGGTCACTAAGAGCCATAATGAAAGTCACGCAGAATACATTTAACAGCAAGGTACCTCATCCTGTGAAAATTATTGCTTTGTATTAATATTTATTGTTTACCAACTGTATAATAGGAAGACTAAATGGTCTACTTGAGTCATTTTGTGATTTAAAGGATGCATTTATATTTACAATGTTTAATAAAGCATTTACCAATAGCTATTTGAATAATATATATTTTTTAAATTAGCCTGAGGGCTAGTCTATAGAGGAAAGGATCCCCTGTTATGCTGGTGTGGTTAAGCCACTTCAGTCAAGTCGTTCCCTCTCAGACAGGCACATTTCAGCTCTTTTCAGCTTAACTAAAGCAGAATACCATGGCTAGAACGCACCGCATGAGGAGTTACTCTAGGAAAATGAGTGGTTTAAAATTCACGCATTTGCCGTATGCTAGCACAGTTTTCCTAGGCCCTAAATTTGTATTTCTTCTTCACAGAAATTTTACAGACATGCACATACATATATATGCACACATACTCCTTTTAATTTATATAGAACATCCTGCATTATTGTCACAGAGCCATTACACTTCGGCCGGAAAATTTAGGTTACTACATTCAAAAATGAGTCCTATTGTTTATCCAAAAACTAGGATCACATCTGTGCCGACTGGCAGTTAGGCAGAGCCATCTGTCATTTTGGGGTATCCTAATGGGATTTGGCATCAGAGGATGAGGTTCTGCAACCAGGTAAAGACCAAGGGACAAGGATGCCTTGAGGCTTCAATTACCCACAACTTCACGTTGTGCTGCCTTCAGAATTCTGTTCTGGGAACCATATTAAGTGCAATTCATTGATGTTTATGGTTCACGTTTGCTGTTCCTGGAAGCTGAATAGCTTGTAAAATTAGCAGCTGTAGTTCTATATCTGGGAAAAAGGCAAAAAAGTTGAAATAGTGAAATTTTAATTTTATTTCTTGCTAGTTATGAATTTGGCACAAATCCAGCATAAAAAAGCTACCTTCAAAATGTCCTTTATCTCCAGGTGATCAGTCTGTATTTATACCCTGTATAGGGTTTATTTTATGCTGTGTCCATTTCTTTCGAAATTTTTGAGTCTTGCTGTCTATGACAGTGAAAATGACACTTTAAACAATTAATGGACAATGTAGAGTAAAACACTGGAGAAGCTCATAAACCAAAATGCTCGAGATATTCTTCTCTCATTGTGTATGGAGAAAGAGGCCCAAAGTAGGTCTTTATGTTGCCAGGGTAATACCATCAATTTGCTCAACAAAAGGTCTGGAAAGACTATAAAAAGGGAATCTTATTTAATATTTTAAAAGGAAAGTGAAAAATAAATGTCTGTTTGTGGCTTGCTATGTAGTGATACTATTTTTTTACTATTGACTTCAACAAATTTTAAGCTTTCAGATTTTTTTCTTACAGTATTAACATCTATGTAGGATGTCCATTCTAAGAGAACTGATAGAAGAGTGGATCTAAAGATGTCATCTAAATGAACTGGATTGGAGGAAGAATCACAATTTTTACCTTCAGAGAAAACAAACATTTGGGCAGTCAGAAGTTACATTACAGTTTCCAAGTTCCTGCAGAGGGAGACCACCAGCAGAATTCAGAATACAAACCAAGAATGCTGATGTATTGCCCAATCTGCCTCATTCCTAGCTCGCATTTCATGTTCTTTTGAACAGTATTTGACAATAAAAAGGAATCAATAATATACAGCTCAGTGTCAATACAAGAGAACAGAAGATCTTCACTGGAACTGTCTTTTCCTCTTCTACTATTGTTCAGCTACGGTAATTATTCAATTCTCCAATATGTTAGTGAAACTACCTGCCACCACCCATCTCGGGGAAGAATGAAATCATTACTTAAATAGTTGCGAAAATGTCAGTGTCCGTCTGTAAATGTGGCAATTATGAAACTAAACCTGGCACAACTCCACTAGTAAGGCCTGGTTCTGTGATGATTTCCCATCAACAGCTATTGCTTGTGGTCCATCAGCTTAATACATTTAATTTTGCTAGCTTAATACTATCCTTTGAATTCATTTCATGCAAAACAAAACTCAGTATCTTTCAAATGTATTGCTAACTTAAATCTATGAGGTTAACCTTACTAGCCCAATTTGTAATGTTATCAGAGAATCAAAGCTGACTTGTTTGAAAAGATCTTTTTTCCAGAAACTGGGTTGAACAGCAGCAAGTCTACTATTTTTACATTCTTTACCAACTCAATCGTGTTGCAGTTTTCATTATTTTTCTTATAAGTCCTTTCAAAGACTTCATAACTCTTTTCAAAACCCTGGTCTACTACTACTGCAGTTATAATTTCCTGTGATTTTTATATTATTTCAAGACACATTAAATAATTTGCACAACCGAGCAAAGATGTTTTCAGATTTTTTTTTAAAGAGAGGGTAAAAGTTATCTAAAACTGCTTATTTACAAAATGTTTTCCCCATGTAGATTGCAAAGTACTTCATCATTCTTGTAAAAGGCAATCACCTTATCCTGCTCCTTTTTAAAAACAGCACTGGATTATTTACTCAAACACTTCTGCCTTTTAACAAGTTTACCATCTTAATACAGGAAGGGGCGTGGATTTAGTTATCCTTATAATGTCCTTACTCCCTATAACTATGTATTGTTCCCCCAAATGTATTTCAAACCTCTCATTTCTATCCTTTCCTCTTTTTTGTCATTTGTTCTGTCACTATGCTTCATGCTCACAAGAGCTATCTGAGCCAAAGCAGCAGCAGACTATCCCAAAGTAGCAGCTTTGGAAGCAGGTAATGAGTCATTTCTTTTGTTGTCTAAATGTTAAAAATATGTTCTCTACCCAGCCTAATCACTTGAAATTAAGCATTTCACAAATTATGTTTACTAAACATACCAAACTGGATTCAGACCTCCAGGGACCCCTAGTTCTGCAGCATTTTATCTTTTTAAATGCTGTGTGCCCTCTACTACCAAGAACTTCAGGAGGCATTTTATGAGTTCAGGATTTGACACTTTGCGAAATGAAAAACCAAGCAAAAAAACATTCCTGAGAAGCTACAGATCTGCTGAAGGGAGGGGCATAATTCCATGCCCATTACTTAAAAATGATTGAAAATGGATTGTTCCAATTAGGGATGTGATTTTGTTGCTGAAGTCCTGCATTGATGCAGAAAGCAGCTATTTGTACAAATTAAAGCTACAAAATATCTTCCCTGCCTAGAGAAAAGCAGAAAAGTTCTCAGCAATATTAGTAATGTATAACAAGATTTGGAGCAAGGACAACTTGCATAAACTGGTCTAGGAGTTATGAAAAAAGCTTTTTTTTTTTTTTTAATGTACAAATCCCCATCTTTGAGTCCAAAGAAAAGAGGACTCTATCAAAGCAAAAAAAAAAAAAAAAAAAAAAAAAAAAAAAAAAAAAAAAAAAAAAAAAAAAAAAAAAAGAGAGAGAGAGAGATATCGAGAGTGAGAGCGAGAGAGAGAGAGATGCCAAAGCAAATATTGCTGCTGAGAGAAGATTTTAAGTCTTCAGGCCTGAAATATTTCTAATACCTCCCTTTTTAGAATAATCTGTGAATCTGCTTCTCCATAGCTTTGCCAAACTGCAACTGAAAGTGCCGATACACCAAAGACAACACTAATAATGATGCCTTGAATTTCTTACTTGAGAACTATCAACGTTTACAGTAACTGCAAAACCCCTGCTCTGCTCAACTGCCACGTTTTCCAAGGACAGACTATTTAAGTATAATTCTCAACTTGAAAGCGCAGCCAATATACTTAGTGCTACGGGTCGTTTCTGGCRGGGCATGGCTGGAGCTCGCTGTCGTCCTTTGCCAACCCGAGCAGCTTGTTTCCCGTTTGCTCCACCACAGCGAAGGCGGGATGCAGAGATTCACGGAGCATCATGGGGGGGATGCTCACTTAGTAAAAGACACAGTCCGAGGTCCAGTACTCTCCTTTTAAGTTAGATATGGCCTGTTTCACTGCAGGCAGAGACAGCAGTGCCACCCGTGCCGAGGACACACAGGCTTGAGCTCTCCGCTGCGCGGGGAAAGGCTCACACAGACTGCCCAGCACCGACGTGTGCGCAGCCGGACTGCTGGAAACCTGCACCAAGTCTTCAGCAGCTGACGTAAGGAGAAACAGGGACTCACCCAGGACTTCTCAACTCAGACCTGTGGCTAAATGCAAGGCTTGAGAGGAAGAGGTAGAAAACCATTCTGCCTGTGAAATGAGGCCAGCTGGGCTGTTGTAAAGCACCTACGTTAGAAACCTAATGCCAACCAGCTGCCACTCAGGTGCTGTGGATCGCTCTACCTCCCAAGCAGTGCAGCAGCTCCCAGGGCGCAAAGGTGGCCTGGAGCCTGGTCTGAAGAGCAGGATGCTGGAGCAGATTCACAGAGTGGCACTATCGCAAGAAGGATATAGTTTCCATGTTATGTTAAAATATTTCAGCTTTTTTTGCAGACAATCAGAACTTTTTGTACATGTTTTCACTAAGAAACAATAAAAAAAGCAATCCTCTTATCAAGTTTTCAAGTAGCCAATAGTCACAAGTAGGAAAAAAGAATAAATCAGAAAACGTCAGGGTGGTAAACAATGGGAGAAACTTTGTTTTTTACTTCCCCCTGTCAATTCCATATAACTGTGTTCAAAAAGCAGTAAAAATAAGTATAATCGTATGAAGAGCTTTTCTCCTTTACACAGAAGGCTGCAGCCAATGCACATCAACAGACACAAGGAAAGGTTTTATACTTGAACGAGGGGTGTTGGTAGCAGAGACCACAGCACTGCCCCGTGCTCCTGAGCACCCTCAGAGGGACTCGCTGCCTCGCAGCATCCGGAGTGCTGGGGACGGCTGCCCTGTGCCTGTCCCTCAGGGCACTGGGGACGGCTGGGGACAGCCGCCCTCTCCCCAGCCCCTTGGGCCATTTGGCACAGCTGCCCTCTCCCCGGCCCCGCTAGAGCAATGAGGCCGCGAGAGCCAGCCAGCCAGCCCACGCTGCAACAGCCGAAAGAGAGAAGGGTGGTTAGAAAGGGCTGCCATGATTCACTCGAGCTCATCTGCAGCACCCAAGCAGTCTGCAGCCGTTTCCAAAGAGAAAAGCAGGTTGTCAGCAAACAGTATTTTCTGCCTTTGAACCTGGACGGGAATGTGATGGACTCAAGGATGTTGCAAAGAGGAGCATGCATGTCCAGTGAAGCTTTTCTTTGAGATTTAAATATTCCTGTTTCCAAACTTTAAAAAGCTCCATTGTTCATGAAATTTAATGCTCTAACTCGGTCCATTTTCAGAAGGTAAATCCTAAAAAGCTCAGTGTGGCATTTTTTTAACAACTGCCACCACAAATCTCTGGAATTTTGTGTTTCTAACCTTGCTTTTAAGTGCTTGCATGACTAATAAAGTGTGACATTGCTGAGATTTGCGAGCATTCTTTTCTGTAACATAAGTTCTAGCTGACAAAAATATGGCTAAATTTAGATACCTGCAGCAAACAAGAACCTTCGAAACAAAAGAAGGCTTAAGGATTAAAATTGGCTATGACATGTTTGTGCTCCTACAGATGCAAGTTCACATAACCCCTTGTCTGCTGCCCCATTCGCAAAGTCACGGGCTGGCTATGAAAAGTAGTTTGCTGAATGTGAGCTATAAAAGCATTACTTGGCTTGACATGCTGCTGCTCCAGTGGGTTGTGCCTGTATGGCAGGTGGAGCCTGCTGGGTCTTTCAACTACAGAAAAAAAAAATTAAGCCATTAACTAGGGGAGAATGGACAAAAAAAGATTTGTTCTGTAGGTAACAAATTGGTGTTAAGAAACATTGCTAGAACTGCACAGAAGTCTCATACCAGGATCTCAAAACTATAAATACATTCAGACGCTATATTGTATTTTCCCAGTTTTCAGCTCTCTGCATGCTCTTTAAATGGGGCAAATGCAGCTGAATCCTTACTTGTTTCTCCTTATAGATTTTCTCACATATCTCTCAGAAATATGAACCATAGTTCAATATTAATTCAGTAACAGTCAAACAGAAGTCAATTGATGGTTTATAAGACACAAATACAGAAAATTTACAATGGGAGTTACAACTGGAAAAGAGAAATAAGAAAGAGGCTGTTTAAATCCTGTAGCTGAATTTCAAGTGTCCAATTGTCCCCTTTTTTGTTCTGTTTTCTTTTTGTGTTGTGCCAAATGGCCACCTTAAAAGCCGCATGAGCTTGACATATAAACACCACCGGCCTTCTAATACTTTTGCTGGTGGAATTAGACGTGTTATTTAAATGTCAATTTACTTGCAAAGAGAAATTCTTTTAAAAAAGAAAAATCAAAGTACCATTGGAAATTGAATTTTCAAGCCATTAGCTTTACCAGGCTAGTCGTGCTGGCATATTGAATGGCTGCTCGGTATTCTCATAACAAGGTCACTTTTTCTAGTTCAAACTTTGCATTAAAGCACTGTAAGAAAAAACAGTCTGCTCATGCAACAGTAAAAACTTAAATAAGAAGCCCAAATAATACCTCTGCTGTGGGAGTGCTTTCTTCTTTTCCTCACAGTAAAATTCAACATTTCTTTTCTGAAAAAGCCACCCAAAAGATGTTAGAGCCTCTCTATTAACCAACACCTACAGCACAAATGAAATCATAGATGTTGTGTGCTCCTATTTATTTTCTTTGCAACTGTGTACTTAGTCATGGAGAGAATACTTCCTGCTATAAGTATATATTTTGAATTCACTATGAGATTTAAAAACAAACAAATAAAAAGCCCAAACACAGGAGGGCAGGCAGCAGCAGTTGGAACCTGGAGAAATCCAGAGCTGCAGCTTGGTTGGAAACTGCTGGCAGGTCCAAGCGCTTTGGGCTCCCTTCAGACCATTCAGGCAAACACCGCAGAGCACGGCAGCAGCAAACATGGCTTGCTGCCTCTGTGGTTTACAGAAAAATCCCTGGGAATACCCGGCGGTGCTGCCAGCGCAGCTACCTTGGGCCACACGCACGAGCCTCTGGCTGCTCCGGCTACTCATTGAGGTTGCACCACGTCAAACATCGCTTAGTCGCTTGTATCTCACAATCATACACTGTTCTGTTGGTCTTTAAATAAAGCCCTTTAAATAAAACAATACCACGTCTGAATATCTGGAGCAAAACCACAGGTTTAAATATTCTCTTTCAGATTTAACTTCACTCTTTCATACTCAACATATTGTGAATGATGTTTTCCATACACACTAAAGTCAGCTCCTCTAACGCAGGTTTCTACCTGAGAAGGAACGAGCCAGGGATCTGATTAACCCAGTAAGTAGCTTCACTTTCAAACCATGCGTCACCTGACAAAACATAGGCAAAACCCCCAAATATTTCACTTCTATTGTAAGCAGATTAGGACAAGGCAAAAAAACATCAAAATGACCCTAATAGTCCAAACCTATCCACACTGTGAACACCTAAATATCTGAAACAAGTCATCACTTTGGGGAAGTATTTCACTAGTCAAAACCATGACACTTCTCATCATCAGTATCTTGTTCTCATTTCTCTTCTGACAGCTGTAGGACCTGAGACACTATTTCTATATTTAATCTAGACGTCTCTGGAAGTTTAAGAACTTGGCAATAATTTTAAAGAAAAAAAAAAAAAAAAGCAAGGACAGCGGTGAGCTCAGGTCGCCTCCCCGGCCCTGCCGGCTCCTCAGGGAGCCGAAGGAGGCGCTGGGCAGACCCTGCCCCGGCATGAGGCCGAAGGAGCAGCCCTCGCCATGGGCTCTCCTCAGGCCTCAGCTCTCAGAGGACCTCCCACACAGGTTTTCCGTATCAGGATACCTGCAGCATGAGCAGTACCATCACTTCAGCTGCCGTCAGTGAACAGCAGCAGCAGACAAAGGCAGAGGACGCGTTTTTCCTCCGCGCTGGGGCGACGTGCAGCACCCAGAGGGACGAACGGTGGCCCCACCAGGCTGGAGACGCCAAGCGGGCGGATGGCCCCAGGCAGCACATGCTGCCACTCAGGCTCCGGCTGCTCTAATGGCCCAGAGCGGAGATGCAGCTGCCTCCCGCTTGGCTGCCCTCAGTCACACAGCACCGGGATGCAACGCGAGACACCGGCCGCACAGTCGCCTCTCACCAGTGCTCGCACGCTGCCCGGCAGCTCCCGTGATACCCGGCCTCAGCAGAGACGCAGGGCCATGTCGTGCCTGCARCTTCAACACTGGTAAAACTCATCCTACTGCCTCGAGGAAAAAATGCCAGGGGACAGCAAAGGGCAGCGAAAACAGGCAAACCACACAGGAAGGTGCTTTGTCCTCTAATGCAGAGGAAGAGCGGCGACAGAGCAAAGAAAAGCAGGGCTAAAAATATCAAGAAGAGGGCAGAGGTGCTCACACAGTGCAGGCGTACCAGGGCCACGGAAATGCATTTGCAGCTAGCTCTAACCTGTGCTGATTGAAAGGCAGGGACTTGTGTGGGGAGAGTTGAAAAAGATTTATTTCCCACCTCTCTCTCTCTTTTACTTTCCAGTTTTGTCCCTAGCAGAAAAAGCTTGAAGCAAGGAGCAGAGAACAGGGGAAGGGAACAAAAAAGTGCAGGATGAGGTCTTAGAAAACCCTTATTTTTTCATGAAGATATATAAAGCTTCAAGACATCGTTTCTGAAAAGAGATTATTGGCTTTGCCTTTCTTTTTAATTGAAAAAATCTTTAGCTATCCCTAATCTTCATTGACCTGCAGATAAAGAGATTGTTAAACTACTGACATGACCAAAATGTAGAAGGCAGAACAACACGCTGGTGTCAAAAAGAACAAAAAGGGGACTGGAGAGAATTAACCGTACAGCTCCTTCCTCCACAGCCACAACAGAGAAGAGAGACCTAAATCATCCACTTAATAAACACGAAGAACTGCAAAGTTGCAATCTCCTCTTACAGGCACTGGAAGCAAAATGCAAAGCTGCAGACTCAGAGTTAGAGTCTGAAATCAGCCACACTGCATTAATTTTGGAACAACTAGGAGTGCAACACAGAGAAGCAAATTCACAAATTAATGGAAAAAAAGCCCCCCCCCCCCAAAAAAAAAAAAAAAGACTGACCCCAACCCTTCCAGGATGGTTAAACTCACACTCCAGAAGTTTAAAGTATTCACCTGGGCAATGCAGAGAGCAGCTAATTGAATCTAGCTCTCGATGCATGGCTCTTTGTTTTAGATTAATTCATGATTTGTTATATCGATCTAAGTTCGGATTACCCTGAAAGGGATGGCTCTGCCCTCCTTCCGGCCACCTGTTTTCTTGGTTGTTCCCTTGAAAAGGCTGCTCAGTAGCATGAATCAGAACTGGAATGGGTTGAAACCTTCCTTTTTACTTTGTAGCTTACAAATCAGCTCCTCATGAGTGCTAGGATAAGGAAGGGAGTGAGAACACTGAAGGAGGAGGAAAGGAGGGCTGGACCCTTCCTTTTAGTAGCAAAACAAATGTAGAGAAATTTAAATCAATGGTGAAAGGGCACCGCCTTGGGAAAAGTGTTTATTCTAGGAATATTACATGTGGTATACATATGTTCCAATATCCACAGCAAGGGTGGAAAGCGCCCCTTGGATGTTATTTTGGATCTTTACTTACTTGTAAGGTAAAAGTGTATTTGTAAAAACTTTTACTTATTTGTACTTACTACCAGGTCCGTTTATGGGGTAGAGCTTTCCTGGAAGAATGCAGCCCCCCGACACGGCGGTGCTTCCCTCTGTTGATCTGAAGTTTCACTGACTCAATTGCTCCTGTAAAGACTGGTTTCAATGCACTAGTATTTTCTTGACCAGTTATCCCCATAAGGGAATAAGGTTACAGACTCAGCTCTGTGCAATGTGAAGATACTAACAAAATGCTCATTCTAACAGGAAAAGATGATGCTTTTCATCTTTTATCTTTCATTTTCATTGAAGATATTCATGCCATAGTTCAGAAGACCATCTTTTAGCTTGTTTTTAGCTTAGACATATTGCTTTTAATTTATAAATTATGTCTTCCTAGAAAAAGAAAAAACACTGTTCTGCCAGTCATATCGTCCTTGTTTTTTAATTACTACCACCAAAGAGAAAAGGCTTTAACGCCTAGAAGAAATGTACACTTTTCTTCTACCACAAAGAAATTCATCAGTGTTTAGCACAACGGCATACAATTAATAGATTTGCTTTAAAATTCAAGCTAGGATCATTGCAGTTGCTTGCGAGAGATATACACCACTACTGCCATAAAGAATATACTTTCCTACTGCTTTTGGTTCTTCATTAGGTGGCAAGGCTGCGAAGACAGACTAGCGCAGCAATGGCACGGCATTGCCGGAAGGGCAGGAGGGAGCAGCCCCTTCTGCTGTGAACGTGCACTTCCCACGGCCATCCCCCGGGGAGCGACGAAGGAAGCAGGCGTCCTCGGTGCCCCCCACCTCACTGCACGACTGCCGTTGTTGTTGTTGCTGCTTGTTTTTAAGCAGAACATAAGGGGACCTTACAACCGCACTGCACAAACCCATGTGTCCCAGGTGCTGCTCCCAGCTCCAACCCCTCGCTGTCCAACAGCTGATCATTACCACGGCAAAGTGCTGTGGGATAAAATTTTCAAACTGAAGTGTCTAATGTCTGCTGGCAAAGAAATCAGGCTGGCTATCAGAAGTCAGGGTGTTGAGCACGCAGGACTCGCATGAAGGGCTCAAGAGAGGAGCCGTGGTGGTTTCAGCTGGCGTTACTGTTTGGGCGGATGCTGCAGTCCCTGCTGTCTTACCCACCCCACGTCACCGTCCTATCGCAGGGCAGCAGAAGGCCCATAAGCTTATCCAGGTCACTCTAAATCTTCCAGTTATAAGCAGCTCTTCATTAACGGCCACGATGGCTGATGAAACGCGCCTCATTCTTGTCTCCCCCTCACTTCTGCCTGGCTGCTCGTTCCCACTCTCGCGCTACAAATCCCACCCTCTTATTTCTGTTGGTGCAACCGCGTGTGGAAAGCGAGTATCTGAAATTATCTGGGTTAGAGGAGGAAAGAAACAGCCTTTTGATTTTCGTTCAAACAAAAGGCAAAGGTGGGATCTGGCTAAGAAGTCGTCAGATCTGAGCAGGGATGACCAGGGCATGGGCAGAAGCTCCCCTGCGCCGCCAGGCCTAGCGGGGCAGTGCCCTCCAGCGGAGGCAGCGCTGGTGCCTTGGCAGCGACGGCCTCCACTGCTGCCGTCACCTCCGCCACTCTCATCTGCCAGTGCGCTGACTTCAAAGCAAATGGCACTGCCGAGGCCTGCTGGAAATCAGGCCTCTTATTTGTGATCTAAACACAGAGGTTTGCTAGCATTAAAAATCCTCAGAGGAAAGCTTTGGATTCTGCTGCTTACAGAGTGACTTTAGCAGTATCCAGTTTGGTTGGCATTAGCTGTCAGCGATCCTCTCCCAGAGCCACACTGACTTCTGCCTCCGTACGGTGCCACCGCCACGGCAAGCTGAGCCCATGTCTGCAACAATGGACATGGAGGAGAAAACAGCTAAATAAAAGCAGTACCGCTTCTGAGGAGCTCAGCCACAGCGAGCTCATTTTTCATTGTGTCACACACAGCCCCTGCCTGTGCGTTTGCACAGCAGATTTCCCTGCGCGCCCCCGTGCCCGTCGCCCATCCAGCTGTGCCCGTGCGTCCGCGCGACCCATTTCCCTGCGCGCCCCCGTGCCCATCGCCCATCCAGCTGTGCTCTGGAGACAACGTGGAAGGCTGAGCTGGGAGCTTCCTAAAGCCTCTCCAGTCACCCCAGACGTTGCACATGACTGGGTTTGCCAATACTACCGTTTGCACGAGCTGCTTTAGATTGGTATAACTTGGAAGGGGCCCATGGCGTTTGCCTGAAATACCCTCTGCCAGGAGCTGTTGTTGATCCTGCAGGGAAAGCGTGAAGTAGGTTTTGCTGACT
>NW_020447819.1:1623914-1788553 GCF_003343035.1 Apteryx rowi
GGAAGCATTAGATTCAGTCCACCGTATGCTGAGCGCTGCTCCCACAGTGTTTGCAGTAAATGTGTCCAGAGCATGAGGCAGTTGCACTCAGGGCATCCAAACCTACAGGCAAGTCCCCGCAAGGACACCCTGGACACACCACCCTTCCCTGCTCTGGTGAGGTGTCCAGGGCTTCATGTTAAAAACCCCAAAGTGAGTACCTTTCTCTCTATTTGCCAGAGGTTTACCTGATTTATTGAAAATAGCAGCTTGGAAAGCAGGACTCCATGTGACAGTTTAACATAGCATAGCACAGATGACAGATCTGCATCCATCCTTGCCTCTGCACGTGAATGCCCCCAGAAGAAATCCCTTAGGTTAAACATCCCAGAATGCAGATGAAAAAGAATGGTGTTTTGAAAGAGTCCTAATGCCTGGCACTTAGGAAAAATATCTACAATGCAAAGCATGTCCCACTGCTAGTGGGAATTGCGTGAGGAGTGGGAACATTTTCTAAGATATCTGGAGGGAATATTTTACAAATTGAAGTGTGTTTTCTCATAGGGGACTATTTCATCATTTCATCTGATTATCCATGATGTTTTAACTACCATGCTTTTAAAGGTTTTTCATAAGAATGAATTTTTGAATCAAGAGGCTGTGAAATCCCAAAAGGGAAGAATGTTTTACTTAGGTAGCCAACCGTGACATAGAGGGAATTAAAATGGAAGTGGGGAAAATAAATCAGTCTATGCAAAAATTAAGCAGACCGAAAAATGGAAAAAAAAATGCTGGTATAAATTGGTTGTTTGTTGAATTGTAAAGTGTTCTGACTAACTTAATTAAGCAAAGCAAAAAAGCAGCAAGGGGCATTAAAATAATTCCTGTTAATACTCCTGTTCAGATTGCACTGTCCATTACTGCATTGCAAGTCCAGTGTAACTGGACAGAAAACACCAGAAATAGCTCCATATCTCTGCAGATATTGCTCTCAACTTAATAGTTAAGCCCCAACTGGAGGACTGAAACTGCTCACTTCCTGATTATGCTTTAAAACATGTGATTGCAACACTAGTACTGTTTCTATAAAATGTATTGATTTTGTTATGGTTGCTTGCAATGGTACAGGATTGGAGTAATTCCAAGGAAACAGAAGTACAGTAGTTTGAAATAGGTTGTTTATGATATAAAGTTTCCCTCCATTTCTCCAGTTTTTTCACCGTTGCTGTTGAAAGCACTTCTAACAAACAGAGGCAAAGCCCCCAGTATTTTAATGACCATGCTCTGTAGGTCTCCAGTGAGGCTCAGCCAGCCACATCTAAATTGTCTGGCACCAAATCTTTGTTAACACTCTCACGTTTACCCCATGAGTAGAAAGAGAAGCAGCACTGGCTGGATATAGGAGCAGAAATATCACACCACAACTGGAAACACATTGTCCAGAAAAGTCCATGTTGGGTGGATTACTCTTGATTATGCTTCTCAGTTATAGATTTGTATTATTAGAAAAGCACTAAGGAATGCTTTAAACTAACATAATTTGTTACAGTGGGTTGTTCTGAAAGCCACTATAGAGGATTCCCAAGTCAGTGAATTTGGCATAGTCCTCTTATAAAAATAGTGCCAGCAATAAAATGAGATCAAACTAAGACCTACCTACCTATTGATGTTAGTAGCCTGAAAAATGTTCACTTATGTCAAATTTTGCTCCTGTCTACTTGGCCAAATTGATTCTTTGGGTCATCTTACTGGGTAATCGGGATAGGTAGGATACGGCTGGGGAAAACTGACTATGTTAATGCTGGCTTGGAGTTTACCAGTCCTGATCAACTACTTTCCTAAAACCTTATGATTCACAGGAGACTCCTGAAATCTGTGGTCATGGACTCCTGCAACGTGCCTCCAGCAAAGAGCAAGCACTATTAAACTACATTACAAGCTGGGTGCCAGGGGCTTTTTTTTGCCACAAGTGAGAGCTCCCCAATACTGGCAAAGCTCAACATAAACTTGAATTAGCATGCAAAGAAAACAGGCATGAGAACAAAGTACAAGTATTTTATAAATAAAATGAAGTGGTCCAAGCTCCAGAAAATGAGACTTTAGAATAGAATCTGTAGCATTGTGAATGATTTTATAATGAACTCTCCATATCACAATATTTGAAAAGCTGAGAACACGGTGAATGCTAAGAAACCTTCTTGCCATTAGAGGCATGTATAGAGTGGCTCAGCTTAGGTGTCTTGCAATATTTAATGCAGTTTCAATGTAGTTCCAAAATATCTGGAATAACAAGAATAACAATGAAGTTCTGAGGAGTCAATAATCTTCACTGCCTGCCCAGAGATATAGTTAAAATTTGCTTTACAATTCCTTTCCTTTTCTATTTTGCTCACTTTGTTAAACTGGTAGTTGATTTCTTTTACTGATATGTACTTTTACCTTACTTCGAGCACTTCAAAAAATAAGGACCCTCTTACTTCAGGAAAGCTGAACTTCTTTGGTATTGCTATAAACTGGATACAAGTGGGAGGCATCCATACTTGCCACCACAGCATCTTCCATTTTAAAAACAGTACATTTAGGCTCTGTATTTAGGCTCTGTATATGTATCCCTGCTTTTGACATGTGTGGAAGTGCTAAGTTCCTTTACCGAAGTCAAGAACTCCTCACATTGCTTCAAAGTTAGCCATGTTCTTCAACTATTTTCTGAACTGAAAGTAAATCCAACAAGAAACACCAGAAAACTCCAGTCTGACATAGTTTCTTGATATAAACTGGGGAATTAAGAGAGGGAGGTTTTAGACCTTTTAGTGAGAAGGTGGGAGCCTGTCCAAACCCAGAAAACTGCAGCGAAGGTCCATGAAACGCTGCTTCTCCTCGGCCCTCATGACACAGTCATCCTTCCACTAGCCAAGGCTCAGTCCCCACTTCTCCCAAGACCAAAGCACCCTGTTCCCTTCCTACCTAGTCTGCCTTCGATTCCCACAGCCTTTTCCTTATCTATCACATCTGCTCAGAGTTGCAGGATAGAAACAAGCTATAAACCAAATACTTCCAATCATTAATCCAGGTTTCCCAGCTCACTGAAAACACCATTCTGCCTCAGCAAAGGGCTGGAAAGCTTGACTGTTACCCTCTATCTGCTGCTGCTGCCCTCAGTTTGAATAAAAATCAAACTGTTTCTGCTGACTCCCACTCTCAACCATTTGTAGCAGACAGAATGGGAGCAAAAAGGGCTTCCACAGAGCAACGAAACCAGGAGAGCACAGGCATGGGCACAGCAGCTGAGGAACAGAAGGCAGCATTTGTTTTGACTGATGCAACCTGACAAAAGGCAAATAACATGTCCATTTGCACAGCTGCATATTGCTGTAGAAGTAGCATGGACCTCACAAATGATATTTAATGTAACAAATTGGTAATACATAAAAGGATTTTTCTTCCACTTTCACACATAAAAATTTAATACTTCTCCATCTCAAAGAGATTCCCACCATCCTTTTAGGCAAAGAATATTTTAGAATTAAATGTTGTTTTTTACTGTGCAAAGCAGTGGGTGTTTATGTGGGAACAATCCATGAACAGTGACAATACTGGCTCTTCCACTTAAGACAGTCCAGTTGGTTGAAATAAAGCTAAGTAAAACAGAAAACTTAATAAAATGCTAGTCTGCAGCTGGTTCAGGCTCCCAGAAATGGGCACTGCACAGTTAGACAAGGGATGCTCAGACAACTGAGTGGCTCCAGAGTTAGCCTTTGCTGCTTTTGTTCCCTTGGGAAACGCAAAGCACCATCTGGTTACTTTTCTGATGAGGGAAGGGTTAAAAAACAGGTGTAACTTGAAAGAAGATTTCAGCTTCGCTGAAGAAACACAGCAAAAATAATGCATAAACCTAGCTGCACAAAACCACCTGGGATTCTCATTATATATGGGCCTGAATGTGAATTGTGCCTAAGCAATCCTTTCTGGGGCAACTGTTAATTCAGGTTCAGGGGGTCTGCCTGCGCAGCAAGACTCCACATATCAAACCTGGCCAAGTTCAGGTTCTGATCCAAGTCTTACCACAGGGATTCAAATTCACTGAGTGTTAAAGCACAGGTATGCTAAAATCTCTTAAAATAGGCAGCTGGTTTCTCCTTTCCTTACCAAGGACAGTCAGACCTTACCCTCCCTGCATAACAGAAGAGGCGAATATTTAGTTTCCAAATTTATAGCAAAGATTTGATTTAAAATGTATAGTTTTGAAATTTATGACATGACAAACTTGCATTACGATATTACATGACTCAATCTGCCATTATTTTTCAACAGAAAAAATGTTTTGATTGAGCAAATCCATTTCCTTAAACTTCAAAACAGGACAGTTGAAACAGCAATTTCCAAAGCACAGCAGACGTGTAAAACATCCTCTGCCAGCTTATCTGCACAATTTAATGTACAGAGTGCTGCAGTGCTGCCAGGATGGGCTGCTTCATATGCAAGGTGTTCCCTACTGTAACACCAACAAAAAATGTTGCTGATCCTAATTGCTAGGACAGGGCTCAATGTAACACTTTTGAACCCAAAGCAAAGATTCAAAAAAAACCCCCAAACCCCACAAACAAACAAACAAGCACTGTCTTAGCAGGACCTCTTCTACCAAGGCTGTACTGAGCTAATCCACCAGCAAAACTGTGGAAAACAGAGACAACTATCTTTTGAATCAGCTGAAGCACAGGTTGCTGCTCCCCAGAGATGATGGAGATAGCTGCGATATTTCTCTGCAAGAAGAAACATAAAACACATCTACATCTGCATCCTACACAAATATCCAAATGGAGGGTCCCTCTCCTATTCCTCAGCCCACTTATCCCATTCAGATCCTATTGTGGGAGCGCAGTTACAATCTCAAGGTCCTGTAACACCCAAGGGACAAAATGTAGGCTGCTTTGTTCCAAGACATTGAGTCTTCGGTGCAAGACTACAAAGGAGGCAATCCTGAAGAAGGTTGATTGGTGTGGTCAGCCGTCAGGCGGGCCACGTACGGGGCGAGTGGCCCAGCAGTGCCCATCTCCACCAAAGACTCAGAATTTTGTCTGCACTACAGGCAACATATTATTTCAAATCATTCATTACAAGCAATATACTCTATAAACTCCCAACAAATTCACACTGCCACAGGAATGTAGATTTCTAAAATATGCAGAGTGTTTTCTACTATCACTCTCCTTTTATTTGTTTAAACTGAAAATGCAAAGAGCTCTAGCTGCAAGAGAGTATAATGGCAAATGTTTTTAGGTTAAAACTTTCCATGTTCTGTATTCCTCTCACATGAAGAAGAGAGCATCAATGATTTTTACAATGTGCAAAAAAAGTACAGACTATACTCTCCTTGCATATCTAGTCAGCTAGGTACACAAGCTAGTTTCTAGATGCCTGCTTCAAAACTTGCTCCAGCTGGCTACCAGTTCCTCTGTTATGCTGACATTCACTTATGACAGGTCTTTACAGGTCTTTTTTGCATAGCCTAGTTAGCTTTGCTGGGAAAAATTAAATTAATAGCTTGTGTACAACATACTTAGCTTATATGATATCCATCCTGTCAGAAATGTATCTTAATTAGTTAACAGACATTTTCCAGAATTGGCCTGTCAGATAACATATCCTAGCGTGAGAGAATCTGGGTACTTTCACTTACAGAGTTTTAATAAGACTATATTTCTTAACCTTGTATATGAAATTCTTTTCTTTACCTTCTGAAGTTAAGGCTGATACAGCTTATCTTCAGGTCACTGAATAGCATGAGACATCATCATTCTTAGAGCTTCAGTAATTTTTATTGTTTAAATATTTAAACAACAAAATCTCTGGGGATGTGGAATTGCAGTAGAATACCTATCTGTAATTTAAGGTGGAATATATGACAGAGATGTTTTAATTGTTCTTCTTTGCTGTTCCCTGCCTTCTCACAGGGAAGCATTAATTGAGGCATTTCAGAGTTAAATTTAAAAAAGCAATTACAGTAAAATAGATGGATCATGGTTAGTACTAAGGCTTAGGCTTTCTAGCATCACAAAAAAGGAAAAAGAATCAATCCTATGTTAAAAGAAAGAAAAACTATTCAGACTAATCAGGGAACATAAACCCTGCAATGCCTTTCTTGTGCCTATATGGTTGTCTGTACAGGTCCCTGAAAGGCTGGTAACATGCCCTCATTGTTACTTACTTTCTTCTGAATTAAACCTCAACTCCAGGTTTGTTGGCTTCATAATACATTTGATTAGGAGAGTCAGAAATTACTGAGGTAATGAAATCACTGTATTATGCTTATTTAGCGATCATGGACATACCTGAGCGTGGCAAGCCTTGGAGGTGGGCGAGGAGCCAGCGGCTGGGAAAGCATGCTGCTTGCAAGCACTTTCACTGGTCTCTGGCTCTAGGTGTGCAGGGAATGGTCCTACGGCCAAGCAGTGCCAAAGAGATCGGAACAGCAATAGCTATCTGAATACTTGACTTTTACCATGAATGAAGCATTACACACAAATGAAAGCATCCTTCCTGCTCAGGATACACAAATCTTATCTACTTTTAACATTCACACAACGTCACATGCAATGCCAGTGCCTCGGCCTTGAATGCTGCCCAATATCCTCAAGAGGCACCTGGAAAGCACTGGACCGAAGTTTAAGAGAGATGGGGCATAGAGAGAGTTTAAAAAGATGTAGTTTAAAACACTTTTTAGAGCTCGAGAGCCAACCTAACTTTTGCTTGAAATGGCCATGACAAGCACTTCAGCTGAGAACTGCTTTCTGGAGGGGAGTTAGGCAGACCCGAGCCTTCGCCTCAGGACACAAGCTAGTTTGGGGGGACTTGCCGAGGGGTATAGCGTTGCTATTTGCTAGCAGTTGGAAGTTACTGTGTCTGTGTTTGACACATATGAAAAACATTTTAAGATAAAAGCTTGGGAGCTGAAAGTGAATACAAAAAGAAGAGGAGGAGGAGAAAGTAGAGGAGGAGGGAGATTGTAGGGTAATCATAGAAATGGACATAAGGAATTATTTGAGCCTAAAAGGCAAAACCTGGGAGACCATTTAATTTCAGCTGTAGCTGACTACATGAGCTCATTAGAGCTCCATAGAGCTCATGTAGCCAAAAAAATAACACAAATATTCAGGATATAGGGATCAGAAATCTGATTCTGATAGTCAAAACTGTCTGGCCAAACATTCCTCTCTCCTACATGCAGATGCACACGCACACCCAGACAACTTCAGGCTGTATCACACTTGGCAGGAGCCAGCTTGGTCTGTCTGGGTCAGAGCAGGGGCGGCAGAAACGGGAGCCAAAATCCCCGCTCCAGAACCACAGAGCCCCCACCTGCGGCAGTACCTACGGACAAACCTGCTTCATTCTTAACAAGAAATCAGGGTGGAGAGAGCCCGTTTCTCTTGTTTTTGCTACATATCTTCCTTTTGCTTAGCTCTATAAAGGACTGAAGACTGAGTCCTTATTAAATACAGAATAAGAAATCTCCATAACCTCTCCCACTGCTAACTGCCTGACTTTTATTTTCCCAGTCTTGTTTGGCAGTAAACATTGGCACATTCAGGATTTATTATCTACGGATTCCTAGGAGCCATGAGGAATGCAGGAATATGCTGTTTTCCCCTGTCCTAAAGCCCCCTTACATATCCGAATGACAGATCCTACCTACATGCTTACACATTGCTGCGGGGCACTCTATAGAGACAGCACAAAGCATAATAATACATCTCTATGGGTAACGATACAACTGTTGCTATTTACTGTTGCAGTAATTTTCTTTTCTTTGAGTTGTTATTTTTTATTCTCTTTCCCTGGGAAATATAGAGAGATTGTTAAAAAACTTTGAGCACAGTCATACTGTAACTATAATGATAACAGACCACAAAATTCAAGCATTCACATCAGAAAATACCACAGTGTACTCTGGAGGGGGAAATAGTCTGTTTTTTCCTCAAGAAAATATTTCCTATAATAAATATATCCGGACAGTTTACAAAGTCCTCAGAGGCTAAACAGTTAGCTGTAACAAGTTCTATACCTGACACATTTTTCTTCAGGGTAACTTGCTTCATTCAGAGTTTTAATGTTTAAATAAACTGCTGCCCAAATCAATAATCCACAAAATCATTCACTCCCGGAAAGTTCTTCAATCCTTCCTCCCTGTTTAAAGTCAATTTATATGCTATACTACAGCTACCTCAGGATGCATTTCATTACCTTCCCACTCCATCTTCTAGCAGCCACTCTGTAGCGGTGGCTACTATTTTCTCAGTGAGGAAGCCCAGAGCATTTTATTTTGTGTCAACCTGTCTCAGAGAGCCGAGAAGCCCTTCTGTCTTGTCTCGGGCTTTTAGATCACGGCTCTGTTCCAGCAGAGACAGTGAAAGCCGAGGCCAAACAGCTGGACCGGATCTGCTATTCTTTGCCTAGTGACAGTAACTGAAGAGGTATCATTGCTGTTGGCGTTGTTTAATTTTAGATAAAGCAGGTGTGGGAGAAAAAAAAAATAGGCTGTATTGATCCAGCACTATTTTATTTCCTTCTCAGCACCAAGTTCATAGATAGCTGCTCTCTTACTCTTGCAATACATTTTGAAATATACTTAAAATGCCTATTAACAAAATACAGTTTCGCAAAGGCTTCACAGATCAGCATTATCCTCTTCAAAAACCTGATATCTTCAGTGGTGGATAGTCCTAATCTAGCAAAGAATCTAAGTAAATGCTTTAAACTAAGCAGGTGAATACCTGCTGTGCTAATAGAAATGGGGGTGTTCATATGCTTAAACCGCTCTCCAGTAAATGTGAAGGTTCATTCTGCATTCAAGAGGGTTCATCTGAGATGTACAATGCAACTGATTTCCAGCATCCTTTCAATGCCTTTTCCCAGGCAGGTAACACCCTAATATCCAGTGATCCAATTAGATGCTGAGCCTCATTACGCGAGGACACTGAGATTACAGCAAGTATTAATCTCAAACAATACAAAAAAGGCAATGGCTGCGCAAAGAAAGGAACGGAGGGTTACAGAAGCCCTCCCGTCGCTCTCGCAGCCTTTTCACGGACACTCCTCACACCCACGTGCTGCTGCGCAGACGACAACTTGCAGCAAAGCAGGAGAAGGGCCTGGATGACACCGACCCCAGGCCTTGCCTTTTGTCTCCGCCTAACAAGACCGCAGAGCCCATTCTCCAGCTGTCTGGAATCAAGACGCAGTTTCCAAAGGGAGAAAGAATAACCAGAAAGCACCTGCCTTAACGCTCTGCACAGCCTTGAGCCCCCGTTCATTTATCTGTAAGTCTAAATTGGTTGTTATGAACATTCAGATAGAAATCCTGTACCATCTGGCAAACACCCTGCCGACTCTGCGGAGACTTTTCACTATATAGCAAAGGTTTCTGAAGGAACCTGCTAGAAGAAACAAGCCCTACCACAGAACAGACCATTACAAAAGGTGATGCACGACACAAAGCAAAGTGATTCACCTATTTTAAAATATGTCTGATTAGTGAATAGACACTATTCTCCATCTTTATCAAGCACAGGAAGATCTTACTGATTTTTTTTAGAAGATTAATCTAAAAACTATAAAAAAATAATTTGGGAAAGGTTTTCCACTTACCCCTCCCCTTCTCTTTAGTATCAGCATTGTGTTTCTCTGCACATAAAAAAAGGATTACTAAAAGGAAGGGAAACAGATTTCCCTCAGGTTCACTCCTAAATACACTTCTAGCCCACTTTAAATAATGGTCCTCATTTGGCAAACTGCTGAGGGTCTGGCCGTTCCCACTGCTTTCAGCTGACTCTCAATGCGAAATGCTGAATGCACTGAAAGGCCCTTACTAATCGGTTAGAAGTTTAACTTGAGGCTCCTGATTCTGAAAATCCTCAAATATCCTGAAAATCCAATATACTTTAACACTTGTACAGTTAGTAAGCAATACCTTATATTGATTTTTCAGATCTCTTTAGAAACAGAACGATGGTGGAAATATTCAGAGCCACAACGTCAAACCTCTGCCTCTAAGATGCTGTTCCTGGTAGATGGCCATCACCCTAACCGTGTCCACCAGCTGCTCAGGTGTGTGGCCCTGGTTTGCAGCACGCCCTTGGCTGGGAGACAAGAGCAGCATGCACACAATGCCAGCATCTTCTTGTCTTTAAGCTCAGAGAGAAGATAAGCAGGTCTGGGCTTCCCCTTTCTCCTTTTTACACCACCACAGGACTGACAGCAGTAGGCTCTCATTTACAGCAAATCATTGTAGTTAATGACAAAGTCAAGATTATTTGCAAGAAGTGCAAATAGAATATTTTTTTCCAAGAAAGTCTCCACAACTTTTTGTTTTAATTCTACTTTAGAAAAGTGGAATAACCAGACTTGGTGCTACCCATCAACCACTGTCTACAGCAGCCTGGCTTGGCTTTCTAGTCATTAGGACTTGCTGCACAGAATCTCTCTCCTCTGCCATCTTATACCAGAAAAGGTACCAGTTAATGAGCTCCATACCAGAGCATGATGGGGCCACCTCAAAGTAACTGCCTAGAGAAGAAATTGGGCAACAAATACTTCAGAAACTTTTGCATGGTCCATGTTTTTTAAAATGTAATTTTAATACTCCCCCCCCCCCAAAAATCCATTAAAAACATCTTAAAAAGCCCACTGAAAAATATTGGAGTTTTCTACATTTGGGGGTGGGGTGGGGGAGGAATCCAATACAATCACATGAGTATATTCTTACAGATTTGCCCAGATTACTAGGAAAGCTGTAAGAGAATTCTAAAAGAAAACATGATGGAGACAGACTGAGGAAGATTGGGTATCCATAATGCTGTCATCCCAGAATAAATCTGTCAGTTCATTACATATCCAGGTGTTGTTTTTCTGTAGCTTTTGAGATATTTAATGTGCAGTTCTACTCTTGAGATGCGACACTAAAAATGGCACCTTCTTACTCAACAGAACATCTCTGCATGGATTTTCAGTCTCATCTCTGCTTACGTTCGGATTTCAGCTGCCTTTCATGATTGTAGTTCTGCAGAACCAAGATGAGTCTGGCAGAGTTATCTCTATCCTTTGGATCCTGTGTCACTACAGCACAATTCTGCACAGACTAAAGCATCTCACCTGAATCCCTGTTCTGTTGGAGGCTTTCATAGCCATGCAGCACAGCAGAGTAAAAAGGCATTGCCAACACTGTTGAGTTCAGATCCTTGGACCAGCTGCACTGTCTCATGGGCTTCAAACTCTGACACCACTTACACCTGCGCAACCTCTGGCAAAGTCACAGGGTGGCACAGGTAGAAATGAGGACAGCATTCAGACTGCAAAAGTATTTCATGCACGAACCAAAAGGAAGCTCGTTTCAGAAGCTCAATTCTCCTGCGGAGCCCAGGCTCCTATGGAAGGCTGGCAGCTTTTTAAACAAAGGTTTAAAGGCGACAGTGCCAAACAAAACGCATGCAGCAAATTATACAGGCAAGAATGTAGGCCTCATTGATGTTTCATTTGCAAAGCCACTTCATAGCAGAGCTTTTCAAAACAAGTCAGCATCAAGGCACTATGTGTTTTCAGAGAGAAAGTAAGTAAAAAAGGGATCTAAGGTTTCTGGATGGGGGTGCAGTTTGCTGTACTGGAGCAGACCTGTCTAGCTTCATTCCGCTTCTGATGGCAGCTTGCATGGCATGGTTTGAAAAGAGGCAGAAAACAAAGCACTCACCCTCACGATGCATCCAGCCGATTGTGCCAGACCTTACCACAGGAGAAGACCTCTTTCTGGATCCCTCCAGGGTATCTGACAAAAACACACTGCCTCATATTTTGCAGTCCAACTTACCATAAACTGATCTAAAACTCAGCTCAGGAAACAAACCCAGGAAAGTGACTCTTTAAATACGAGACGTATTTGTTAAAGGAGAGAACACATTTTTAGCCAAACAGATTTTTGCAAATTTTTCTTTAGAAAGACAGTGTAAAGTAAGAGATCAAAACATCATTAGAACTGAGTGTTCTGCTTTGAGTCTTCTTGCTCAGCATACGTTGTAATAGCACTTTCACTTGAATTTAGAGATTCTGCTCACATATTCTAACACTCACTGAGAAGGGAAGGAAGTCAGAGAGACAAGGACAGGAGAGAGTGTGAGAGTCCATCTGAAAGTAGAGCAGCATAAGCATATATGCATGTACGCAGTCTACATTTTCTAGCACGCTTTCTCCTAAGCTTAGCTATTCATCTTCATGTACAGCTAATAAGCAAATATTTCTTTGTACTTCCTATTGCACAGAGGGATGGTGAAAATTATTTTTTCGGGAATATAGCACCTCAGAAGACGACACGATATGAAAATAAAGAGCACACTGAAATAAACTATACCGTGTATTTGTTTCACATTTTATATGCCACTTTACATCATTTGGAGTTTTATTAGTAGGGCAACCAGGCTTAAGGGAGAAGATTTCAGGACCTGTATTTCAAAAAGCTGCTAAGCTTCTATAGGGTGCTAGATAGGACTTAGGAAATGTCTTCAAAACAAAAAGAATATTGGATTGAGAACAGATCTAGCAAGACTCAGAATTTTCTGTGCTTTGTCCTGCTTACTCTAGGAAGTGTGCAGGAAGAGGGTGATATCCTTTTAAATGACTTGCAAGCCCTTTACATTTCAACTTTTAGAAGTCACAAGAGACCACACAAGCACCAGTATATGTGCAGTTAGAGCAGGCATATTTGTGTGTAAAAAGCAGTAGACAACACTCTGCCAGTGTTTTCAGGTTTGGCAGTTTTTGAAGACCAGGCTCCCTTAAAACACTTCAGATAGATACAAGACAAGTCAGTACTCATAGCTGCAAACTCATACTGTGGTTTGTTTCTTCCTTAATTTAGAGTACTATTACTGTGCTTCAGTAATTATATAGTTTCCAGGATCAGCGATCAGCATCTGTGGTATGTCTGTGTGTGTGCTTGCAAAACTATGCAAACCACAGAACTGACAAAGAACTGAACACAGGCCCTAGCTAAAGAAAACTTCTGAGGAGGCCAGAAGAACTCTTAAAAAGCTTGCACACCTGAGTTAATTTTTCATAATATGGGAACTACATTATTCTGGTGAGTGGCCAGGGAACAACTGCATAATATCTGGGTGGAAACAAAGCCTTTTCATATGGAAAAGTAATTTTATAGGAGCACTTAATATTTTTCCAGTACAATGCACTAATACCAGGGTGTTTTTTGACAGAGGCACTCCCCAGACAGAATGGGAGGATAAACAGAGACCCGGAGAATGCAATTGCCTTGGGGGCCTGGGTTTTCACATATTAAGTCACTGCTGGAACAATGGAACAAGACTCAGACGCTTGGGAATCTCAGTACAAGGCCCTTTTTCATGTGCTCCCTTATATCAGACAAACAATCAAAATAACCCATCTAGTAGCACTGGGATAAGCCGAGCCCTCCATGCGCTTGTTCTCACACTTTGGGGATTTCTCTACGACCCCAACATTCTGGGTGCTGCCCAAGGGTAAAACCTTAAGCCATTAGCCAATATTGGCTGAGAAAAGTATATTTCTAACAGGCATAAAGGTGGGATTCCAAGAAAGAGTATTTTATAAGGCTGGAAACCACTTCACAGCAGCCTTTCAGTTTCATATTTAAATATGGGATCTGTTGAGAACACAGAGAACTATCAGGATATTAAAGCAATTTCTGTTTGACCCTTAGTGATCTCTAATTCACTGGACTCTGTAATTTTCTTTGCACTGGAGGTTAAGTACAGCTGCTGTAGCTGAGGTCTAAAGGATGACATTGTATCACTCTGCAGTTTATTTATCTCTCTGCAACAAATATATCTCATTTCTTATTAAGATCTACAGAGAAAGAAAGTTCAGAATGCATATTCTTATTAGGAGATGCTCATATTCTTGAAATGACTTTAATACAAAACTAAAAAAGGAATATCAACTTTACCACACAATTTCTTCCTAAGGAACAACACATTCCTTTGAATAGGATCATTCAGTTAGCTAAAGATATTTTTTACGTTTCTGAGGCCACATTTCTCTTGTGAACAAATAAACTTAATAATACAAAAGCTTTTTTAACGAGCAAATCTTTTTCAAAACAGACAGTATGGGCCAACTCCTGCTCTCTGACACTGCTCTAATGTAGAAGATAATGTAATGGAGATGTGCATCACCATATAACCACACTACAAATGTATTAAACATAGTTCTAAAACTAATTGTTTTAGCATCTAGGTGACCTTTACAAGATATAGCTGACAGGACATGAACAGTAGCCTTATCCTTTCATTCACTTGTTTGGAAAACCATAGGAACTCAGGTCTGTGCATACCAGGTTAGGAAATTCAGACTGATAAGGCAGAAAAGACAGCCCTCGTCCCGAGATACGATACCTAGATCTCTGTATAGGCTGTCTTTTATGGTGCAAGGCCTTCTCGGCGCATGCCCAGCCCTTCGCTGCCCTACAGAAACAGCTCAGGAAAATCTGACCCAAAGTAGCTTCAATTCAAGATAGTGTGATGGCAGTTTCTAACCTAGGAGGCAATCTTCAAAACGGCAGGATACCCAACAGAAAAGAGCTTCCACAGTAATTGCTAAGAACAGCAGCCAAGAGTAAAGCATTAGCATGACCTGCTGGTCCACAATATTTTGGCTGTAGCTTCAGGACTCCCCCTGCCCCACGTAACAACTCATTGCAGTAATGTAATGAGCCAGAGAGACAGACGTTAGTAACTAAGGCAGGTCTCTCATAACTGGGGGCATTTTCCTGGTTTGATGAATATTCCTGAATGTCTTGCAGAATAGCATAATGTGCTATTGTGCAATAGTCTCTCTTTCTCTTCCTGGAAGCACTAATTGAGGGAGCGATGAGTTACATAGCAGTTATTATGCAGTTTCTCAGGACAGCAACCTAGAAGGTCTGAAGGGGGTTCAACCTAAGCTTGTCACATTGGTGAGCAACATCTAATGATCAGGAGTGTCACAGTATGCTCAGAGAGTTTCTGAGCCTTAGTTTTGCAAACCAGGTGTACTGAAGCACATCAGCAACTCTTATGCAGATGCAGCATATACACACTTGCAAATGTCAGGCTTGCTCTCTGCCACTGTTGTGACCAAAGGACAATTAGCTACACTTTTGGAAATGAGGTCATTTTGTAACGGCCTTTCTGATTTCTTGTCAAGCACCTTTCTTACTTGAGTTAAATGCCATTAACAACTCTGTTTACTGCTAGATACTAAACAGAGTGGAATCAAACTGTTCAATTTAGGTTCAACTTGCATCATTTTCCAATTTGTTTCACAGAAATTAGGGCAAGAAAACATCTCTCATATCTGCTTTACCCCTCCCGATGATTTGCTCCTGTAACTACATGTCCTCTAGCACTTCATCCTCTCTTTTTGGCAGGAAAAAGTATACTCTTACAATCTGAACACAACTTTGCTCCGTTTTGATTTCCAGCACTGCAGCCGATTGCTTAATATTTTAATCTCTCAAAACTCAACACTAATTTATATTTAAAACAATTAATAAGAAATGTTCCTATTCATAGCAAGTTTAGCAATGTTTGACAGAGCTCCTTCAACATCAGATTTCACCACCAGTTCAACATTCTTCTATATAAAAATAGCTGCCCTGAATGAGTTTTTATGGCCTGGTTATAAAGTCTGATAAAAACTGCTTTAAAATGAAAATGCTGACACAACATTAACTACAGCAGGAACCTCTGTAATAACATCTTTTGATAACACCTAAAATGATTGGGTTCTAAGGATGGTGTTATAATGAGAAAGCAGGGTGTTTAGAGCTGCAGGTGGGATTGTTTCCAATCTAAGAGCACAACTGGGTGCAGAAAATGATGCGTCTCTGCCTTTCAAATAATAAATACGACTATGATTCATCTTCCTCTGAAAGGCTGTGGACAGAGGAGTAGGTGGAAAGCAGAGGCCAGTGCTGCTGACAAGGACACAGTGGAGAAAGACTGACTTTATAAAACAACTAGATTTGGTATTATGCTGCTCAAAGACAAACCACAGACAAAGACATTAAATCAGATCTGCCTCCTGATCCCGCCATAGCTCATACCAAACACAATATTGTAGGTAGCAATGATGGACATTCAAGGAAAGAGACATGAGCAAGATGCCCACGGCCAAATTTACAAATACTCATCGGCAGATCTTCTTTGAGCATGCCCATCTTGCAGAAGTGACTAAACATTATGAAATCACACATAATCAGAAACGACTCCTGAAGCTTCACAGGAGAAAATGTTGCTGTGCAAATGTTTGATCCTGAGAGAAGACTGCTTCCACAGCAACCCACATTTGTGCCCCCCACCAGTGAGCTGCTTATGCCAGAAGAAAAGAATAATATGGTCTCGGTAGCCCCTTTAACATTTCTTTGTGGAAACAGGCACCACAAAGTACAATGAGTTCACGGATAGAAAGCCAGAAAAAGGAATACACAAACTGTCAAAAGCTTTTTCTTATACACACATATGAAGTATAAAATCCTTGAATGGGAAGTACCAACTTAATGCAAAAAAGGAGGATGCATGATTTATACGTACAGACATTTCCTTGTCTGGAGGAGGGACAGAGTAGGGCTTCCTCTAAAGCGAGACTAAGAGATATTAGAAGTAGGATGGAAGTGAGCAGGATACCATCTCGGTGTATAAGCCAAATACCCTTTTAGGACTTCAGTAGTTTGTCAGATTCTAGATAAGATTAAAAGAATGATATGGCTGAAAACAGTTAGAAAACTACTGTCTTGTTAAACCCAGGAAGAGTTTATTACCAAACAAAAACCTCAGTTCCTGAAATAGCTCATTCACACTGTTCAAATACTTGTGTCTCATATGTGCACCATAATCTTAGTGTCAGTTCAGTAGTGTTGTTTTATGGCTTTATCAAGGGTATCATTTATCAATATTGCCTCTCAAATCAATCCAACTGAAAACAAACAAACAAATCTCACCACGTATATACCATGAAATTTTCAGGGCAAATGAGGGCACTGTGGTAATGACTGCTATCATTTTTCTTCTGAAAACCTGAAAGATAGGAGCTGAGCAAATTTTGGACTTAAGTTCAATAATGCACAGTAAGAGGAGAGATCTGAATTCTTCAAACCCACTGATGGGGAATTCAGCTACAGCTGAAAACACCCAAACACAACACTGTCCGTTCAAGGACACTTTAGCAAAACATCTTCTCAATCTTAAAATATCAAAAGAAACCAAATTGTTAAAAGGCATTATACTATGGTACTAAAAAAACCCCAAATAAACAAAAAAAACCCCTGTATCAGAGCTAAAGTTGGTTTTTTGTTTTTTGTTTTTTTGTTTTTTTAACTTTCAGTAGTTACATGAAAAGGGAGCAAAAATTTGAAAACTCCATTTTTTATAATAATTTTTGTTCTACAGATTGCTTGCAAACAGCTCTTTTCTAATATTGGCAGTTTAAATCCACCTTGTATTTCTAAATGTACTTGCATAAATCATACATAGCAAATGACAGAAATAATATCCTGAATCTCATGGTGAAAAGGAACAAGAATGTGATCTGTTTAACCAGATTTCAAACTGGAGCTTCACTGTCAATGCCTGCACCCTTCCCCCTGCCCCCTGGGCAAAAAAAAACCATAAACAAAAACAGAAAACGCCTCTAGTAAAAGAAAGCATCCACACAAAAGGGATTTAGAAAGATAAGAACTGCCTTTTGTGTTTTTGTTTTTGTTTTTTTTTAGAAAGGACATGAATAAGAGATGAGATTACAGAAGTATTATGAAAAGAGTTGGCAACAAAATCAAGTGGCTTATAAGTTTGCCACTCAAACTCAAATTTTCTATGTTTGATTCTCTGTCTCATGTTGAAATTTGGGGATAAAGTTGCAGCAAAAAGATCCCAGTTTCAGTGATCAACAGGAATAATATTTCTCTTTGGCTTGTTCTTAGCTTTAGCTTATTTAGGGGCAGTAACTAGAGGAGGCCCAGCCCTAATAAATATTCCAAGTCTATTAATGACCTCTGCACTTGTCAATACAACAACCAAAACTGAAATCAGGTTTTTTCGTTTGCATCCAATATGTGTAATTAAAAAAAATGACTATGCAAGTAAACACAGCATAGTAAGCATATACGCAGCAAAGAATGAGGACCTGGGCATCTTTATTTCTTGTATTCATGAATGTTTGAATGCCTGATTTAAAACCCTAATATTCTTTTACCACTGTTTTCTGCATATAGTATTGTACAGAACATTACTAGGAATTTCCAATTTACCCACTTATATAACACAAGAAGCTTTGTGTGAACAAAATTGCCACACAGAAATACTTAAAAAATAAAAATAAAAATAAATCCACAAAACCACACATGCACAACTGAAGCAGTTGAATCAGCTCTTGAAAGATATTACTGATGCAAAGAGTTTAGCAGGATTTAGAGAAAGCTACCCTCCTTCCAACTTGGTTATAATCATTACCCACCGCACTGCAATTCCAGTTCACTGCAAATCAGTGCAGAAAGAATTTGCCAGATCTCATCTGTCAAAACACTTACTAATATCGTGTGAAATCTCTGTTTCTACACTTCATGTTAGATGCAAAAAGTATGCAAGAGAGACCTGAAGAGCAGTTAGTTTGAGAATTTTGAGTAAAAAATGAGCCCTTAAAAATTATTTTAAAACACCATTTCTGCAAAAACCAAGACTTTCTGCTTACTCAAGAATCCTGAATCCTTGCACTGCTTGGAAATTGGTCTTAATCATGCACTATACATTGAGTTTTTATCTGATAGAGACTTAACAGAAGCTATTTCTCATATTTATCAACCTATAGATAACCTTTTTAAAATCTGTATTTTTACTTTTGAGGTGGAATAAGCAGATTTGGCTAAATCAATTTCATCAAAACAGTGAAGAAAGTTTTTTCCCTGAGCTCCTGAATTCCAATGATTCTCCAAGAGTAGTAACTATCATTTAAATGAAGAAAACCTTTTCCTAGGCCTTGCAATTGCAGAGATGTTTTAAGACGAGGATCCACCAGACCCTGAGAAACAGCTAAAGAATCCATTATTCAGTATTTTTAAAATCTCATATTTGAACGCATGGTTTTAGCATTATCACGCCAAAGCTTGAGGACAGAATGCAATTCGTGTAAAGATACACGTTCTCCTTCTGCTTTTGGGATTCCTACGCAAACACAGCAGAAGGATGGTGTTTTCCTAGGTGAAAGAGAGACTATTAAGTGGCTAGATCTGAATTATTCAAGTAGTGGCAAAAGCAAATGGAGTCTTGATTTAGTCACACAACCCCTCTGATAAATGCTGCCCTGAAAGCTTGTCTGACCAAACTATATGTGGTCAATTACAAGTTCTCCAAATCATTTTTAGTTTAGCCTTTAAGGTACTGTACATTTTTAAGTACTTTTGCAGCTGTTTCGGCACAGTATTTGAGAAGGTATTCTTCAGTGAACTGATTCTTATTAAAATAATGGTAACTAGTGCTTTACATACTCAAGGTAAACATTTCTTAAAGGAAAGTTATCTTAAATTTCTGAATGCAGCTACAGATTTGGTAGATAGGAAATCAAGCATTATTTTCACTGCTTGCTCCCTCTGTTTCTCTTATCTATCAAAGGCCAAATTCTGCCTTTCAGCTCCAGTGGCAGTGCATTGGTATAAATGAAAGTAAATGAGGGTAGAAAGTCAACTTAATCAAATATCATCAATGAGTAACTAAGAGTGTGCTGTTTTGAGAACATCCAGCTGATATATTCTATGTGTTGAATGAGCAGTGCACTATAGATCGTCCAATGAATATATTTTAATTGCTTTACTTTATTGCTTTTCTAACCCCTTTTTGCTTTAGATTTATGCTGTGTGATAGAGACCTGAACATATTCTTCCTCACTACCATCCCTTTCCAGCAAGCTTTTAAAACACATTTTACATTAATGATAACCAGGAAGTCAAGACTTGCCTCCTGGTTTTGCTTTTACTTTTGGAGATTGAAGAAGGTTGATCATACTGCTCTTCCCTGAAAGGACAAGAGTAATGTATCTATAACAAAGATTTCTTTCCTACACCCATCAATGGCAGGCAACAACAACAAATATTTCAAACAGTCCATATAACATTCAGTTTCCCTGTCAGCTGGATAGCCTGCAGCCTCTTCTTTCCCACATTGCTCTTCAGTAGCAGAAAATTATTGAAACCAAACTTTTCAGGGAAAATCATATTAGAAAAAGGCCCTCCATACAGAAAGAATAAAGTGTGCTCTGGAAACTCAGCCCGTTGGGTGAGGCACAGACATCTATTACAGATGCTACTGCATGAGAGGTGATACTTTTTATTAAGGTATTATGAGGTGAGTTCTGGCAAGTCCTTGGGATCACTGACTTCCTGCAGGGCAGCAGAAACTGAACCCCAAACCATATGTAGCACATGAGAATTTGTAATGCAGGTAATTGCAACATGAAAGGGGCCTCTAAGTCACTGATAGCATTTATTTATTTGGGTACCACATGTTTCATAGAAGAAATATGTGTTTAGATTAAGATGTGCTTTAAAACAGGATGCTGCGTGTTGGACCTCAATATATGGCTGCGTAAATCTTACTCAGTAAGAAAACATTTGTGTAGAGCACTTGGCTATACATAAGCTTTAAGCATTCCAACACTTAAAGAAAAATCTATATTTTATGGATTGAAATATGCATAAGTTTAAATTTATCTGCACATTTTTTTCTTTGGAAACTGTTCCTTGAGAATACCATTAATATTTATTACATTTTTCCATGTCTGAGCAATTATACAGGCATCAATTCTGCAGGAGCTGATTCTGCAGGACCTGAGTGGTTACACGGTATCCTGTTTATGGCACTGGGGTCTCAGGCAGGGACCTGTGCAAGATCTGTGCTTGGCCTTTAAGACATCCTTAATAAGATAAGCATTAGCATCCCATTTTACACCTAGGGGAGGGGAGGTAGAAGGCCCTAGCACCTAGCACTTGTTTGTATTCAATCTGACAGCTTCTTTCCCAGGAGCGTACTCATTGCTGTGGAGCAGTTTCTCTTAAAACTCTTGAAGGCACGATGGCCTTTTCCACTCCATTTTCTGAGTGTGACCCCTTCAGCTATCACCAGCTCAGTTCCTCTCCTGCTGAGGAAGGAGAGGTGGCTAAAACTCCTGCTGGTTGGGGCTCGGCGCTGCTAGCGGGAGCCAACTGCTGCAACCACTGTCTGTAACCCATTTCCATTTCCCCACTTTGGTATCAGCAATAGTCCATTTCCTTCAAATTCCTCTCTGGGCTTATACTGAAATTTGTGTGGCTCTAATATGCTTTGATACCTCTGAGCATTTATGCTCATTTTCTACTAGAAAATATTTCTGTTTCAGCATTTTACACAAAAATTTGCAGAGGACATTGAACCATTGGATTAGCAGGCATACTGCATTCACTGATGGCGGGTTCAAGTAGGAAATATCTATCATTTCTATTTCTATCACTCTCAATTATTAAATATTTTTGGGGGGCTGTTTTTCCTTCAGCTACCATTAAAAGTTACATTTCCAGCAAATCTATAAATGCAAAAGACATTGCAACACAGTTACAAATGGTAAGATATAGGCCAAAAAATCATGACTCCATGTTGTCTGCAACCCTGAGAGAAATTGCAGAATACCACTGAATTGAAAAGTAAGTGATGGAGCGCCTGAATGAGAATGATTCTTCACAAGTTGAACAAATTAACCTCACAGTACCATTTCCATATGTACTTGCTACACAATGAGACAAAAAAAAACAACCCACAGTCTTCCCAGCTTCAGGAGAGTGTGCCTTCAGCTGGCAAAGACAGAATGCTAGCCACTCAGAAAGGTGACTTTTTTGGACAAATGAGGAAACTTAATGAATTCCCCACTCCACAGACGGCTGTAGTATATGTTAGAGCACCTGCTGCAACTCACTTCATATCACATTGCAGTTATGAAAAATAGTTTGCTATTTTGGAACCCCCTGGCAGCCCGAGTGAATCACTGAAGGCCCAAAGCTCATTTATCTTTTGTCAGAACTGAAGCCAAACCAACGCCATCTTGCTCGGCAGCTGAAGAATGGGGGGAAAAAAAACACTCTGCAAGTAAAAATAACCAGAGGAGCGTGCAAGAGTTGCAAAGACAAGTGACTTATGGCAGGTAATAAAAAGCTTTTCACAACTCACTCAAGCTTTTTAGACCACAGCATTTCCCTGTCAGCCCCTGACAAAAGGATCTTTTTGGGGCGGGGGGAGGGATGATCAGGTAGGAGAAGGAGAGGGAGTACAGGACGAGGGGGGAGAGATTTTGAGTTGTGATTATATACATGGTAGAAACACATTAGAAATGCATTCTTTCAAAACTAATGCATTCTTTCAAACTAAAAATACTACTCCAGTCTGCCATGCTATAGGCAACACTGAAATACTCTGGAGACAGCAGTGTTCAGCCTTCGCTGAATGTATCTTCCCAAAGACAACGACCCCCTGGCAGTTACGCCGCGGCCAAGCTCTGGCTCTGTTAGGGAAGCGGTTGGAAAGTGCAGTGAGGTGCCTACCACCCACTTCTGCAGAAGACTTCTGAAGGGGCCACACTCCCTGTTTCTCCAGGGGGAGATCCCAGCTGGGAGGGCAGTGGGTCTGACCCCTCTTACCTCAGCAGGATGTGCCAGGTAAGAACTTGGAAAATAAAACCCCAAATCCTGCCATTAGCTGTGTGATCTGCTGGGTACACACAGATTTAGGATTCGAGCTCCAGGTCTTGCATGACAGAGTATTTGTTTATGTAAGGCAAGAACTTCCCTGAAAAGTATTCCATCACCTCCAATAGAAGCAACAAAATTAAGGGTAGGACTCTCAGGAAAGGGAGACTTAAACACATGCTTCCAGTCCAAACCTTTGAAGGAGTGACTGACATCAGACTGTACTACTGAAAAATAAACAAATTTAGGGACCAACACATGAAACAGCAAAGGACGGGACTAAAAACTGAAGGATACTTCAGCATTAAGAGTAGCAAAGCTTCTGCTAATAAAAAAGCAGCAAAAGCTATGTGAACAGTGATATGGCACTCCAAGCTCATCAGTGGCACTGCACCTGTTGGGTACATCCTCTCGGAAAAAATTTCTGAAAAGCTGTGATTAAGTATGATTAGTTTTTTTAGTGAACACTTACCTGTGGTGTGGTGTAACAGGAGATTATCCATGGAGTTAATGATTCCTAATCCAGTGTATGAGCAGCATTGCACCTAGCACTATCAGGGAAATAAGCCCATCACTGAACGAATTTTTTTCAGAAAACTCTTAGTAAAAGTATTTCATGGAAGGTTGAAAGTCCTATTAGAGAGTATGTCCAAAATGACAAATCTAGACTCTAGCTGCTTCCAGTAGGTATCAGGACAATATTGATGTTCTTACTGGCACAGTGCAGAAAGCCTCTCCACCACATCCTGTTGACTTCAATGAGACTACATATGCAATGAATTGGGGACTATACATCAACAGCAAGGGCATAGCTGCTCTCTCACTACCATTAACCAGTAGAAATATTATCTCTGTCACTCCCAAAGATCCATGCTGCTTCGACTTCCCACAACACTGCTGAAACCAATACTTTCACCATGTAAGTGTTGACTTCCTCAAGGATTTTATATACTCATAACAAAGTTTGCAAAGAGCACACAGCACAAGGTGATAAACCAACTCCATATATCACAGCAATCAATACGGGATCCTCCTTCTTACATTTCCATTTTGAACATTTCAATAAATCACTGACTGAATTATTTGAATCATTACATTTACTAAACTGAAGTAATTTTTCTTGATATACACAGGCCTCTATCAAATCTCTGTGATGACTGACATACAGTCAAGCAAAAGCAAGCCAAGAAACCCAAATAGAGAGCTGTGAAGTATAGAAACAAGTTGGTATGTTGTCCTTAGACAGTAATACACAGTAATGACACAGGCAGAACCAGGCTTGCAGGCGGGGGTACTGCTTTCTATTAGACCAACCGGAAGAGCTTGAAACCTAAAAAATGTGGGGCACAATAGCACTTTTCCACTTCCAGCTCTACTAGCTGGTCTAATAAGAGATATTACCTCTCCCTGCAAACCTTGTCACATTTAAACTATGTAATAATTTCATCATCTGAATGTGAGAGGTATATCAATAGATGCAGAACTACTATCTTTTGATATTCTGTCTCTCATGTCTGTAAAGACATATACTCTTTGTGAAGAGGAACATATTTTGATTGTTTGCTCATGTATTTTGTTCTGTGGCATCAAGGATACCAGAATCCTCGCAACCACTATAAGAGGAATGTTAAGACTACCAATTTTGGAGAAAAAGGTAGAGCCAGGCACTAATGGAGGTTTAATACGTACAGTAGTTAGCAATCATCATTGCATTTGGCTGTTCTTTTACTGGCGTAAGAAGCATCTTTTAAACTTTTTCTGTAGACCTGCACTTTTCATTTATACCCTTACGTAAAAGATACTGCACCTAAATTTTCCCTTACCCCCCCCTTCTCTCTCTCAAATTTGTAGTCCTCCATTTGAAAGTAACATTCAGTTAAACAGTGTGAGGTTCACCCCAAGACTGCAACTTAATTTCAACTGAATCCTTAAGTACTCAAATTGGTTCACGTTTCTGTGAGTAGCCACACTTTCCTCTCATACTTCCCAATTATGGGCAAGATTCTATTTTAGCTATTAAACACATGCTAACAGATGTAATACGCCACAGCAATGGACCATACACAACGGGCAGTTACGCTTTCAAGCTCTTCAGTAAACACTGAACGCATCTGTGACATTTCCCTTCCTTGCAGTAACCACAACAATTCTCCTTGTAGTCTATAGTAGAAGCAGTGTTAAAACAAAATCACTGCTCTTTGTTTTCTGTACAATTAAGGGTACCACTAGTGCAGCATGACCTCCGTATGACCAGATACTCTGACACTAAAGTTTTACTTCAAATACAAAAGTGAGGAGAATATATGGAACAATGAAGATACTAAAACAAAAATATGACAATGCTTTTATGAAGAAAGAGTTTAAATCAAATTGTCAAAGTATTTCATTTACTTTGTTTGCATTTTTTTTTTTTAATCTCGCTTACAAAGAATCACTAATCTTCAGATTCACTAGTCTTCTGATTTAACTCTGATTGGAAAAGACACAAGCACTTCTATTGACTTCCCTGAGAGTCAAATCAGGCCTTTTAATTAGCTGTTGTTCTTTGTCATTTTGATAATATAAATATGATCTTAAACACTTGTCTTACTAGACTTTGACCCTGTAGCACTGGAAAGCTAAGCATTTAAATACTCACAAATGCAATTCCTTTACTTGCATCATTTTTAATGCACCAAAGACTATTCACAAGCTGAAAAAAGTGTCTCAAAAGAACAATACAAAAGCAGGAAACAAGTGATGCACCATAATTTGCAAATTAATAATTTAAAAGTAATTTATAAAATTTACAGCAGCATCATTTACAAACAAAGCAATAATAAAACCTCAGTCTTAATGCCCTGAGAAAAACAACTTGAAATTCTCACACAGTGTTGATGTTGTTGATACTTTGAATCACTTCTGTAAAATTCTGTTCTGTAAAATCATAATATACAGTGTATAGAAAAGCTACATTATTGCCCCCAACTCTTCCTTTTGCAGAATCTCAGCAACCACATTTGGACAGTGAAATCTTACACCCTAAATTTAATTTTACATTTTAAATTCAAATGACAGAAATGGGTCTGTTCCTGTATATACAGCTAAAAAGCACTAACTTGATAATTTAATCCCTAATCTGGTTTCTAATATGCTCAAGTATTCTGCTCCTACCCAGACTCCCTCTGCTATGTCAAAAGTGAATGGAGATGTGGAGTTACAAAATAGGCAAATTACATGAAATGATTTAGTTTAATCAAGACAAAGGGAGTATGAAGTGCTTAAGAGGGAGCCTGGCGAGCAATCAACATTGTCAAACATGACAGCCGAATGCAGTTAAATGCCAAAATACTCTACACTGGAAGGAATAATTTGAACCACACCAGCATCTTACAGGCTCCACATTGCATTATCAAAGACACGCGCATCACTACAGGCAACTGAAGGAAGACACAACACCCCGTCTCCCCCTCAAAAATACTAAGATGCAAAACATTATACAGAAAGTATGTTGGGAACATGGTTTTGATTCCATGTATACAGTTCGGAAATCTAATTTCCCCTATAGGATTGGCTTTGTTCACTTCAAAGAGAAGCAGAGGAAGTGATGGAGTGGTGAGAGATGAATACTAAGAATGATCAGAAGCATTAGAAATTCCTCTCCATGTATGGATTTGAAAGAGTGGGGTTTTTTAATCTCCAGACAACCTAAATGCAAAGAGACACGATAAAAATATTTTAAAAATAGTAAACAGAAGTCTTATAAGAAGACTTTTCGTAGAAGATACATTTACTCAAAACAATCAGAGGAAAATAATTTTCCTTTTGACTTTCAGTTAGCCTGGACAGCTTATTTCTAGAAGATGAAGAACAAAAACTTAGCAAAATTCCAACAGGCAGAAACAATTCATGAGGGGAAAAAACAAAACAAAACAAAACCCCCCACTAAAATAAGAGATTTTCAGACCTGGTCTAAACCAGCACGCTTCAGGGACAGCCTCTGGCGGTGGGAAGCTTCGCTAATGGATGGTTTCGTACACGGCCAAAGCAGCCTGTGAGAGGTACTGCTAGAGACGGGCGGTACTGGTCCATCCCCCACGATTTCATGGACTACATGCTCCATTTCTGGTGCTGCCACAGGTGCCTTTCATCACCTTCCTGCCCCTTTACCTCAAGTTTTTCTATTAACAAAATACAAATAATCTTAATAGTTTTAAGAAGGAAGCTGTAAGAATAACGGCAGCCATTTTGCCACACGCACTGCTTCAAGGAAGTTTCTAGTTAAAGTATGAAAGCACCAGTGTGCCACCAAGGAAGCTGAGGACCCTCGACAAGAACAGGAGCACGGCAAGTGCCGGCCGGCATCTCCCAGGCCTTAGTATGGAGACTGAGGCTTCGCTTTGGGTCCAGTTCCCTGTGCCGAGATATTTTGCAGGTGAATTGAGTGTGAAGAGTGTTGATCAGAGGTCAATATTTTTACAGTGCAAATGACCCAGCAGCAAGTATTTTTATGTAATTCAAGTTATATTGCAACTACACTTGGAGACCTACCAGGTAATTCTACAGCTAATTTGAACTTTATCTTTCCTTCGCTTCTAGCACTGCTGTAAATATTTATCATGCACTGGTTCTACACTTCCCTGTTTGAGTATCATGGACGTGCAGCACTTCACCTGCCCCCCTCCCTCCCCGATCACTTTGTTATTTTCAATGGTACTTGCAACCTCAGCTTTAAATGAACGCGCCCAATAGGTTTGGGTTGCAAGGCTCTAGAAATCTAGAAACTCTTTCAGTTAACGGGCAGAGGGAGCACAGAAGACGACACAAGCAAAAATCACCTTATTTTGAAATAGAAAATATGATTAATTCAGAAAGGGCTATTTACATTCCAGAAGGTGTCATGAACCAGGCATTTTAACAAGGTAATGTTTGTTTGGACCTTCAAACCACACACCAGCTATTTCAAGTGATGATTACTCAGTTACAGGCAAAGAGGCGCATGGGCAAAGGTGGCAAAAAGCCCTCCTGGAAATCCTGTGGGCCAAGCAGCAAACCCCGTGATGGGGGCTGCATTAAGGAGGAGGGGATACGTGAGACCAGCTCAGCCTTCTACTTGACCTGCCACCAGCTCTCTTAACAACCGGATTTGCAACAAATCTTGGTATTTGCCCTGCCAAGAGACCTTAGTTAAGCAGGGGTCCCTCTCCCTGGGAATACATAAAATCCAATTTGACAAAAAATTTATTTGGGGCCGGGGGGGGGGGGGAGAATATGCTGGTACACTGTGGGACTATTGTCTGTAACTACCATCTTTTACCTGGCCTCATTGAAAAGCTTCCTTTGCTTGGATGGACAGTAATGTGTTACCCAAGGATCTAATAGTTAAAGAAAACAAGCTCAGAAAAACAGAGAAGAAAAATAAGCTGCATTTGGGAAGAAGTATGATCACAAAATCAATTTCTTATTAAATTAAATATGGTTATACAAACAATATTGCAACAGTATTTTTGCCAATCCTAACGCTTTCTTTGTATTCTTCTTCCTTCCTGCCTGTGTCTCCTGTCTGTTATATGTGGATAAACTGTGAATTCCTTAGGATAGCAGCAATCTTTGAACATACTGTAATTAATGCCTACCACAGGGGAGTCACAGTCTATGACTGACATTCCTGGCTTTATATACATCTTACTTGTTAAGTATTCTTATTTAAAAAGGGCTATATAACCCAAATTGTTTATAGCTATTTTAGCTGGAATAATGTGATGTCCTTTAGTGGTTATTCAGATTTAGAATATTCTCTAGTGAGGAAATGTGTTTCCTGCTGTCCCAAACAGGAATGTGTAATTGAGCTAGTAAGCCATATATTTCATGGCTCTTTCAAATCAAAGTTTTCAGTTGTATGTGGGAAGATGCCTTTGACAGCTTCATTAAGTTACATTTAAGGAGCCTGCCAAAATTGCCAACAACTGCTGGGAATTTGGGCAGAATTCTCAATAGCAGAACTTTTGCAAATGCATTTCCAGCACCTTGTTTGCAAGGATTGGTTTGTCACTTGCAGCACATTCAACCTCTGTCTGTCTGGGATTTCCCTGGTACTTCAGTCCATTATTCTTAATAGAGCAACATGAGGACAAATGTTTTCTACAGATTTCCTACAGATTTCCTTCTATTGAGAGAATTTTAAAAAGTTAAACATGCATGAACTTCCTGTAAAACAGGTATTTTTCATATGGCAGCCCAGGCAGCATTTGTTTTATGTTGTTGTTTGTTTGTTTTCATTTTATTCTTTCACAGGGAGAAAGAGATTCTCACTCCCCTTCCTACTCTGAAGCTTCTTCATCACTCACCATTAAAAAGAAAAAAAGAAAAAAGAAAAAAGAAAATGTCATTTGAAATTTTCTCTTGAAAAATATGAGCATCTATTCATTGAAGGAGCAGTGCTTTTGTCCCCTCATTAAGAGTCTACGATATAAAAATAAATCTGGGAGAATCAGGAAGTATCAAAGTAGATCTTCCTATAAACACACTCAGAAAAATAAAATTATATCATCACTGGAAAAGTACCAAGCCAGAGTTACAGCAGAAATTAGAGTATACCAGCACTTACCCTGTTAATATAGCCATTGGACATGGAACTTAATTCAAAGAAGTACCACAGCTATGGTGCATTGAATTTTGTGAAGTGCATTCTGCACTTTGAGGGAACATGCCAGAGAGGAAAAATCTACTGTGTTACTAAAGTACTGAAATGCTTTCATATGCAAATACATTAGGCAAGAGCATAGCCCCCAGGGTACTGGCAAAACCTACGAGACACCAGAGCTGAGCAAGCTGTTCATTAAAAGCATGTTCTGATCAAGAGAGCAAACTAAATGGACTGAAGTCCTACCCATTCTCTTCCTTCCTACCTCCCTTTCTGAGGGTTTGATAAATTACAGGACATCCAGTCATAAAACTGAAAATTTCTGGCACAATTCTAGTTTCCTTATCAGAAAATGCAAATGCAATGGATTTGTCAAAAATCAAAGTGCTTTCATAGGAATGTCTCAAGTTCAAAGACATGCTAATCACAAAGGGTTTCTTGGGTCCTCACCAGAGTTTCAGGTCGACAGGAAAACTTTCCCACCTCAGTCTTTCCCTGTCAGTGGCTGGCAGCCTGACAGCCGCTGTGGGGGGAGAGTAACCAACCCGACCTGCGGCTCTGAACCTGGCTCTCCCCCTTCTTCCGAGCAAGGGGGCAGTAGGCTTATTCCCCCCTGCCCTCTGCATACACACTGAAGTATACTTTTAAGTCTGAAGTCATCCTGACGCAGTACGTTTCCCACTCAGCTCTAAACTGGGCCCCTTGGCAAGTGTCTTTCTGGCAATGCAAAGGTTACGCTCTACTACCCTCCTGCCGTAGGAAAGGAAACATCACTTTTGCAAGAATGCCCTTCAGCCAAGGAGAGGCTGTTGTCCGCAAACACTACTACTGTCCTTATTTCTCAGTGGGGTGCTCAAAACATTTAAGAAACAATGAACAAATTTAAAAACCAATGCGATAATAAAAAAAAATATCCAATTTGCAGGTAGGAGAAATGAGGCACAAAGGAGAATATAATTCCCCAAGATCATACAGGAAGTGAGGGAACAGGGAGAAAAGAATCCTGAATCTTCAGTCAGAAAGAATTATCTCTTTTTTCTTATATATATATCACAAAAATTGCTTTGCTGTTACTGGGTGGGCAGAGACCCTGTTGTATGTTGTTTAAATGATCTTGCAGTTTACTTCCACAGAAAAGTCTTCTTCTCAAATAGTTTTAAATACTAAACATCTGCTGGAGGTGTTTCTTATGCCAAACAAATGTCAAATCAAGAAGGTCACTCACATAGTGCTAACACCTTATTAAGTCATTCTTTCTTCATTTGGCTTGATGCTCTAATATTTAGAGACGGTTTGAAGTTTTCCACATTATTAGCAAGCAGCTTGCTCAGAACTAGAGAAGTGAAGGTTACATTGAAAGTGTCCTTTTTCTTTCTGATGAAGTTCATGTGCAATACTCCAAAGCAGTGTAGAGAAGCTCAGTCCTCATTAATCTAAGTTTTGAGTCTGAAAATGCAGCATCAAAAGGCTTTGCTCCCTTGCCTATGCTGCTGAATTTTTCTCTCTCTCTGCTTTTCTCCTCCCTATTTTAACTTTGTAGCAGTATTATACAACTCTAATGTTTTTATGTTTGGGTAGCAAGCTGAAATATGCACGACAAGATACAGAAAGTTACCCATATTTCAGACTCCAGCTCTTTCATAAATTCTTCCTGCTACGGTATATTCCTTGACACTTTACATCATGCACCAACAGAAAGAAAACAAAGAACTAAGTACAGCTCTGTGAAACTTGCACACAGTTTCTGTGGCAAGACTGAACCCCTGGTTACAGAAATTACTGGCTATTAAGGCAATGCAAATGATCGGTCACACACAGTGAGCAATTTGGCTCTCCACCTCTGTTGAGGTGGCTGTGCTTACAAGACAGACTATGAAATTCAGCTCTGGGGCTTGCACCGGGTTTTTGGCAGACGATTTTGAGAAGTGTATGGAGCAGCAGAATAGAGAAGAAATAAGAATCAGAGAGCAGGACAGAACTCTAGTAAGGCAGTGGACAGCAATATTGCCAATTCACCCAGCTTTGTAGATAAAACTAGAAGAATTTAGTTAATCCCCATACAGAGGAGCAGTGCTGTTACAATTGCTCAGTCAGCCACTTTGGGGGGAACCTGGATGACTGGGGTTTTAAGACTATTATCACAGTTTCATATTTCACTGAGCAGACTGTTATAAATTTAATTTAGAAGGACATGGATTCTTAAATATGGACTCCAAGTTCACAGTGCAGAAGAAAACAGTAGACAGTTCAAAAAAGTGTGGATGATATCACTTAGCAAGTATCAAGACAAAAGTTAGTTTTTCTAAAAACAGATATGTAGATACGTAGAATACAGTGTTTGCCTCACACTGTTTTCAGCATTTCCACACACTCTGGAAGGAGTTAGAGAAATACACTTCTGGGAAGAATAAGCAATCTCTGTCACCTGTCTGCTGCCCTTCAACTACCCTATCCTACCTCACATAAAGAAAACTAAATAAGAATTAGCTAACCTTTTATACAAATGTCTGGAATTAAAGTATTGAAAATTCTCAGAATCCAAACCATTGCTGCAGATTTAGGCCATATTTTTATTATACTCCCCTAATATGCTAGTTATTTTGTTTACAATTTCCATACTGCCTTAAAATTGAACCTCAGTATCTTTTTTAATCAGTGGACTGCTGCATTTTAGTTCTCTGCTTCGAAAATATGCATTTTAGTTTTTTATAGTTAAAACACAACATCAAAACAGCTATTAATAGGTATGGGGGACAAAGCAAAATGCACATTACTGAAGAAAAAGAAAACTTCAAGATCCACCTGTATTTTGCAGCTTTAGATCAAAACATTTCAATTCTTGTAAATATAATCAGAATTTGGGTGAAAATAACAGTGTATTTTTATAGGAAACATATTAGGAAGAGCAGTCTTTTTTATGAATAGCATCGCCTCTTGGTGTCAGGGCAAAATTGCCTCTATTCTGCTTGCAGGTTACTTTTGCAGTTGGATGGCTACGTTTGTATCTTCCTGAAAATTCACTTCTGAATACGGAATGGTTTCTTTGCTTTCCTTGCTGCCTTTTGCCTTGGGGTTGAACTGAAAGCTATGGGAGGATACACCAGCAGCAGAGGTAACTTTGATAACCTCACATCAGAGCAAGCACACCTAGCCCAAAGGGCAGTGTAGCACAGCATCCTGCTTTCAACAGTGGCCAAAAGCAAGTGTCTAGGGAAGAGTATAAGTGCAGAAGAGGTATATATGATACTTCCCCTGAGCATCCTGTGATCGCATCTCCAGCCCCTGCAGCTCAGGGATTTCCTGAGCAGGAGCAGTGTCTATGTGTTTAGTAGCCTTCCAAGAACTTCTCTTCCACAAACTTGTACAGCTTCCTCTACAACAGCTCCACTGGGCTTTTGGATGAAAGCATCACAAATGAATATGAAGCAATTGTCAAGCCAGAAATCTATGGAAGAGGGGAGGCATCACTCACCTCAAGAGTAAATGATAAACCTAGAGCCTCCCCAAGGAACTCTGGGAAACTGTGTCTTTATCCTACTGAAACATCTGTATGATCACCACTGATTTTCTTCAGCTGTGAAAACCCACTTCTAACAACTTTATCTAGTATGGAAGATGAGCTAGAAAAGACAGAGTCAAGGCTACCATCTTCTGTGGCCAGGGAAAACAGCCTCACAAATCCCAGACGAACAAAGCTAGGGATTTCAGACCCAAACAACGCATCCAGATTCACACAGTCACACCCTAGCAGAGTTTCATCACCAGGAACAAGGGCAACGAACCAAGAGTGGGTAAAACAGCAAATGATCCCACAGATTCCACAAATGTGGCATTCTGACACTGGCAAAACATCTGCACTCAAACCTTTAACAAGTCTCGTTTTTGACCACATTGCAGATTAACCTACTAACCTGCACATGCCCAAACCATGAGCACACCAGATACCTCCTCTTCACCTGATGTCCTCAGTCTGCCGTACTCCACCAGTAAACAGTACACCCAGGCCCACAGAAAGGGAACCAGCTCAAACCTTCAGCAAGGCAAACTCTGTTTTTAAAATCTCATATACAGGCTATCAGTTATTTATATCCACGTTCAAGCGGCCAAAGAATCAGTCCTTATTTTCTGCTTTTATAAAGTTTAGCTGAAGTTTAGCTGATTAATCCAGAGCTGTTTTGCTTAATCATTCTGCAAAAAGGCTGACATATTTTAATGACCCTCAATAATATTTATTCATTTCATATATATGTTAACAATGTCTTTTTATTTCAAAGCCGATTGGTACTTTTAGCTACTTCTTAAAAGATTAATCATTGTTATTAGTTAATTCCAAGGCATTTTTTCAGTCTTCTTGGTCTGTCAGTCATACAAAAAATATAGATGTGTGTAAGGATCACCCTTGGTTGTACAGACCCTCACACGGGATCGTAAAGACAGTAGTATCTCACAGCAACAGCACCACTGGGCCACATATTGTTCTGTGAGGCATGCACTGATGTGATGTCTAAGTTGATCTGCCCTTTATGCCAAACTCCTACAGACATTGAAGAGTTCTGCATACACAGAAAGAGTAGATAGAATATAACACAAAAATAAAGTGGCAGCATCAGCTGAAGTTCCTTGTTCTCCTGAGTTTATCAAAGCTTTGTTACTTGGCAGCTTTTCATACAATATTTATTATGGCTGCAATTTTTTCCCATTAACATGTTTTAATCTGGGGAAAAATGTCACACTTTTCTATTTTAAATATATAAAGTCTGACTTTTTTTTTTGTGAGCTCATCTTCAGTAGATCGCTTTTTGTTCTAACCTCAGAGGAGTGGGAAAGAGATGCTTCTCCTATCTTCTTACAGTTTTTTCCTTTGAAGTCTGTAGATTTCCTGTGTTTTGGGTTTGTGTGGTATGCAGATTCTCACAACAGAATGGAAATCATAGGTAGTGCTCAAGCCTTAAGCTATTATTGTTCAAACTACAAGTGGATAGAAAACTTCTTTGCTAATATCAAAGATAGTACAAGTTATATATCAAAGAAATGGGTCAGAGCTGACTACTTGGGCAGCCTAGATTCTCTCTGATGCATCAGCATTTTGAATTAGCAGGTGCACATGTGCAATGCACACAACAAATTGGATAATCTACTGCCTGATAGACTCAAAAACATGAGTTCAGTCAGATGGCACTTTATCACTTGCTCTGCTACATGAGATCTACATTGCAAGCAGCATGGGAAAAAATACAGACGTGTCATATGAATTCATTTAGAACTCACCAAAACGCAGTTTCTCCAAGCTATTATTTCTTCTTTTCACTTTTTTTTCTAAATTGTCAACTCGTATAAACTGAAATTTGTATCTGCTCATCTAGAGCTCATGCCATGCATCAGAGTTGAAAACATAATTTTCATCCTTCTACAAGAACTGAATTGTTGTTATTATCCAGTTTTCCAGATGTGAAAATCTGTCATCTCTGTCAAAGTCTGTGCATCTAAATTTGTATTTCAGCAGTCTGGCTTACAGGTTTGAAATCATGCTGTGCATTTAAAAGGAAAAGATAATTTCCTTCCTACAAGGAAAGTCCCATCAATATCAACCAATTTTCTTTTTTGAATTTGTCACTATTATTTTTTAATTAGGCATGTAATGTATCTAATATCCTTCCTAGCCTTGAATCCCATATTTAATTTGTATTCTTAAAGTCCAGAAGTGCAAGTTCTCAATTTAAACAGCTGGGGAGATAATTCACGAGATCAAATTTTTTCCTATGTAGACAAGTTGGTTTTCTGAATCACAGTATGTCTTTTAAAAGAAATATTTACATTCACATCAGAAAAATTCCATGCAAGAAACTTGTGAATAAGGAGACAATATCGCAGAATAAATTGTAAAATAAATATGGCAACTTCTGATTTCAATGCCTTCAGAATGAAATATTTTTCCTTACATTTAGTGTCCTAATGAGCCTGCAGGATGACAGTCTTTTACATTTACCATTAACAGCACAGCTTCAACAGTATGTGTGCTGTTTTCAGCATCTCTCTTCCCTCCAAACATTGTTTAATCACAGTGAAAACCCATTTGCTGAGCTGCTTATCTGTGGTACCTCTAAAGCAAATTCAACTTAACACACATTTTTGTAGCTACATAATTACCCAAACGGCTCACCTAGAGATATGAAGAAAACCAATACTTTGCCTATCTCATGAAAAGCAAAAGACATCCCTGACAGCATATGGAGTGTCTCACAAGAGGTGGTTTGCGTACTTCAAACCTAGTGTCTATAATTTAACCCTAGACCTGAATTACATTACAACAAGCCAAACCACTTCCATATGGTCCATCTTTCATTGCTAGGGCCCATGGCCTTTTTCAAAGCAGTGTACTGGCAGCTGCATCCAAGACAGTTGAGAGATACAATTAAAACGGCACAAAAAACTCTCTGCTCATAGCATGGAGAAGATTAGCCAATAATTCCACTAGTAGAAGCTCTGTCCCACAGCCAGCTGTCAACTAGACTGACTGGAGGGTCTAGACATCATGAGCATGCTCAGTTTTGTCACCATTGCTTTCCCCCGTAACATTTTCTGTTGGTGTGAAGTTCAGAGTTGGCCTACAGCTGGCAAAACAGTCATTACTAGCAGGTAATTCCTTGACTTCCAGCATTGAGACTATCAGCCACAACACCATGAGTCAAGCAGGAATGGGTCAGGAGACATGCTATGCTACCCATGCATCTTTGCCAAATCATTTTAATATAAGAACCAGTTAACCTGTAATTATTTGAAATCTCAGTCATCTACATTCCAGCATGTTTAGAGCACCAGGGCCATCCATTGCTGTCTCTTTAGAAAAACCTGCATACATTGGTACCTAAACTGGATTGGATGATGCTTGGACCTGCTTTAGCTTACGTTTTTGTCACAGAAATGGCTGTATGAACCTCATTTGATTTCCTTCCAATGCCAGGCTTTCCTTTATTCCATTTCTGATAGTTTTTTTCCCACTCTACATCTTCAGCTCAATATAGGAACATCAGTGGAAATGGTATTCAGGCAGTGAGTGTTCACTGGGAGCAGAGAGGTTAGAGCTATCAGCTATTTTGTACCAGCATTGGTAGACTCCACCCTTTTCCCCAAAGCATTAAAACTGTTCTCTTGGGCCTAAAAACAACATGCCAGTTATATATAATCAGATCTTTCACTTCACAGTTGCACCAACACCGGCAGAAAAGCCTTTTAACAAAGAGGCTAACATGCTACTTTTTACAAATCTCATATTCCAAAGTATAGGGCTGTGCCATCTAGTGGACAGAGGATTAGCCTGGGATTCCACTCAATTTTCCCAGAAATACCACTGTTGTGCTGTGTCCTCTCCCCTCTCCCCAATCCCCTTTATTATTTCTCTAGGTGAAGGACGAGTTTAGATAGAGTGGAGCTCTAGGACATATATATGCAAAATGTCTCATGGTAACTTGCTTTGGATACTCTGGAAATGAAAACAGAGATTGATATATTTAATATATGGGAATATAGCTGTTGATAGATTTACAAATGAGAAGTTCCCGAGACTTCAGTACCACATGAAGTAAGGAAGAGCTAATGCCTAGTACTTCTTTTTTGGCAAACGTGTGCAACTTTGCTTGAATTAATTTCTGGTTCTGTATTTCATGCCACTGTAGATAATTTCAAGCTTTTAAAGTCTGCAACTTGGCAAAGTCTTTTAAAATTGCATGATCTTGCCTTGAAAGGCAGTGAGAATATTTTAAAAGAAATATCCCAAGCATGTTTCCAAACTCTGAAGAATTTTTAGTCTCAGGGAAGCAGGGGACATGAATTAGAAATCTTCATTCATAGGAGATAGGATGACTCTTTGTGAAGTGAAGGACTAAGTTGACCAGAAAACATAGGACAGAACCTCAGCTAGTAAACATAAGTTGTTAGAATTCTGTGCCAGCACCCCAATTCTGAAAAATGAACTGCTAGCATTGTTTGCATGAGAGTATTACTCAAAGGCCATAATAGAAACAGTGCCCCACTGTGCTGGGTACTATAAAATCATGCTGGTTGGAGTACCATGTAGTATATCAGTTTTATAGAGTCACACTAATTTCCTGTTTTCTTAGTCTGCTACTATTGCTTTAAAATGGCAATTTCTCTCAATTTAAGATCTGACCCAAAAGGTCTAGCTTTTCCTCTAAAGAAAGCCAAACAAGCAAAATTACAAATCTGCACAGTCTGCATTTATTGTGTGATCTTATCTCTGATTTGTCAGAGTAACTTTCGTTCCGTACACAAATTGGTCACCTCCTGCAAATCAAGCAAAGACACCCTCTTACTCCCCTTTTAATTCCTTAATTTACTGATGTTTTCAGACTTGGGAGTGACCAGTTGCTAGAACCGTCAGAGTTCAGGAGTGCGAAGTTGTAACAACTGAATTGCAGCTGGCCTTTGGTCCTGCTATTGATATAACATGATTCTGCCAGGACACAGCTCCCTCCCTCATAAAACGGACTCTCTTGCACTGATTTAGGGCTATGACACATCATCTCATTTGCACAGACCAATAGTTAACCAAACATCAGTTAAGCCACAGTAACTGAAATTATGCGTTGTTGGTGTGCAGCACAGCCTGCAACAGCCTAATTTCAGGCTGAAAAATAAGATTAATTGCTCACTTTTGTCTCAGGCTAGGAGTGAGCAAGCAGGCCAACACCACTAAGCAACTGGCGAGTAACCTTTTTCATGCTGCAATTATATGATTTCTTCTCCGATTTCTTCCCATCCTTAGTGGGTGGACTTTATTCACATCTGTACAAGTGAGTGCAGTATGGAGCCATATTCACTACCTCTATAAAAACAGCATGTGAAAATTAAAAACAGAGGAAGGAGAATTTGTATTATCATCCTAAGAAGCAACTGCTGCTTGCTGAGCCTAAATCTGAGATTTCAAGTTGATGATTCCTAAGCAGGGCTAAAATTGCTGCCAGAAGACAGGCGTTTAGGCCATAGTTCACGATAGGTAGCCATTGGTGACAGCTCTCCCTGGCGACAGTGTTTCCTTGCATTTACTGCACATTCCCCTTCTTGCTTGTTCCTCCTCCTCTCTCATTTGTGTCAGCACAGGTGCTTGTGCAGCCACATTGCCTACTGAGTCAAGGAACTCAGCTGGCTTAAATATAATCTGGCCAAAAGAAAAGTGGGACCACTGAGGAGGCAGTATACAAAAGAGAGGGAGGAGGAGCACTCTAAGCTGGTGCTGTGAACAAAGATACACTGTCCTTGAGCCCACAGCCTTTGTGAATCAGACGGTAGAATTTGGGACAACTCATTTTATGTCTGTATAACATTCAGAAATCAAAGCAGAGCTTTTAGTAAAGAAACAGCTATGAAGCAGATATGGTATCTGAAGACAAAGCAGAGGGGGAAACCTTACCGAGACTGCCAGGCAGCTGTGAAAGCTACATGAGTTTGATCAAGAGGTACCCCAAAATTGTGGAGGGTCCTCTACATCCTCCTCATTTAAGATCGAGACCACATGGTGGTACCTGGAGAATCTAATACCAAAAGGTAGCCAAAGCAGGCAGTAAATCCAGAAATCCAGAGCTTGCAGGTTCTCTTTGGGGAGATGATTCAGTTATAGGTCACTCATACCAACAGCAAAAAAGGCTACAACTAATTACCCTGAAGAAAGGTTATGGGGAAAAGGGACGGAGGATATTATGCAGGGAAAGGAAGTCCACAAATCTGGAAGAGTACACAATACTGGAAAGCCAAGACTAAGTGATTAGATCAGCTCCCTTGCCCAACTACCTCAGATCAGTACATTCAGTCAGCCAGGCCATGTGAGGTGACTTGCTACAAGGCCACCATCTTGTACTACTCAAGACTCAAACTTGGTCAGTACATACATAGACTATGATACAATTCAAAGAGCTTATTATACTAGAAAGAGCCCCTCAAAACCCGAGAATTATTAAAACAGAAAACCCCAGTCACCATGATAGCCTGAACACAGAAGAACAAGAAACTCCTACCTAGTGTCAGGTGCAGCTTTCTGACTTTTATTTGTACAAGTCATAGAAAGAGAGGAGAGCAAAATGAAATATTCTCCAAAGATGGACAGTTTACAAATGAAGAAGTTTTGGCACTTCACTAGCTCTACTGTGGGCAGATAGTATCAAATTTCTTTCCTACCATCAACATAGCTTTATGTAGCTGAACTAGGTAGTGTTTATCTGTGCCACCACCTCTGTCTCTGAAAATCCTCCTCAGTTGGGTCCAGATTTTCAAAAAATGTTCTAGTCATTCATGGCCAAAATACTTTTAAGGAAAACAGCCACAAAAAGGGAAAATGGGAGTCATTTACCTTCTATTATCTGTTTATTAGTGCATTATTTTAAAACATCTGCAAGTTGCAGTATTGCTTAATGACACTGAATGACACTATCACTGAAAACAGCACCCATATTACCTTTCCACCTTGCACAGGATTTAGAAGTCCAATAAGTCTAATAAGTTACAGTGCATGTTAATAGCACAAGGAGAGCAAATGGGAGCATCCACAGACCTATGGCAAAGGAAGCATGGTACACTGCTCACTACATGGGAAAAGACCTGCAAATTCCAAGTTGTCTTTATTTGTATAGACTTCCTCAGTGTCAGAAATTTACTGAATTCCTCTCTTTTTGGAGGGAGAGGAGGCAGAAGATAAGGGCAGTAGTAAAGTGGGTCACTTGAGCTGTTAGCTCCCTTTGCATCTCACTAACTTCATTGCATGGCTAGAGACTAAAGAACTCTGCATGAGTCTTAGGACTGAATACAGACTGTGGATTTGAACAGCCCAAAAATAAAGACCAATGATTCCACAGCAAAAAGGACAGAAGCCATGATTACAGAGAGAAAGTGCCCTCCTAGGCCCAAAGACCAAAACTATGAGATCAGGGTTTGTGGTCAGGTGGGAATTTGGTTGGCTTTTCTCAGACAAATGGGGGTCTCCAATGAGCTTGTAATTTCAGATCAGTTATTAAACCATGCACCCTCCTCTGTAATTGCTTTTTAATGTGATTCTCACTGGTTACATAACACAGGTAGAACAGAGAAAAACGATCTTAATTCTGGGGACAGTAAGTGGCAATCGGTGGAAATTTTCCAGTTTAAAAAGAAAAATTGAAACATTCACAGTTGTCTTTGCACAATCAGACATAAGAAGATCCCTCCGTAATGTCAATCCCCACATCTGTTCCCCCCCCCCCCAAAGATCATTTTCAATAACAAGCTTCCATAGAAAAAGGTTGGAAGGGACATCTAGAGCTCATCTAGCCCAACCTCCTGCTCAAAGCAGGTCTGATTAGGTCAAGTTGCTCAGGGGCTGGAACTTGTTCAGTAGAGTCTTGAACATCTCCAAAGATGGAGGTTCCACAACCTGTTCAGCAACCTGTTCCATTTGATCACCCCCATGGTAAAACAACCAAACAAAACCACCATAATCTAAAACCCCTAATCTAATCTAGCCCCCATGTTCCAATATGTGTCCATCACCTATCACTGTATGGCTGCGCACTCCCAAAGAGGGTCTGGCTCTGACTTTCACCACTGAGATAAAACCTAGACTCCCTTACAACCACAGTGCCCTTCTTCAGGAACAACTCATTCAGGCATCTCAAGGGTTTTCAAGTACTCCACACCTGAAGACACTAGCTACTATTGACAGAGTTGGGGCAACACATCCTACACCACTGCGACAGTCTCTCTCTCTCCCCCCACACTCAGGATATCAGCCAGTTTCAACCCTATACCAAAGCACTCAAAGAGTAGATGCAGCCACACCATAAGAAGCTTCACAATTATATTTTTAAATAAATTTTAGAGCAGATGAAATCTGGCTGTACTAAGCTACATATATGCAGATATCACATAAATATCAGCTGTTATTTTCTTACAAAATGCAACTGCCAACATGTAATAAATAAAAGAACAAACCAACACTCTTCCCTGCCAGGCAAGAAACAGCCAAGATGAGAAATTGCTACAGCTCTATCCTGCTGCCACCGCCAAACTCCACTCAAACTTTGCCAGGTGTAAGCTTCAAGGTGAAGCAGGTTTAAAATTAATAGGGACTGCAAGCTGGAATTTAAAGCAAAGCCAAGAACTTTTTATTCTTGCAAACTGGTCTGAGTTTAATGTACTCTCATAGGGCAGTGTTCTGGGTTTTTTTTAAAGAGAGATTTTCAATTTTCTGTCTAGAAATAAAAGATGAAGTTTGGGGCTTTTTTCCCTCTTGAATTTTGGGCTTAGCTTTATTTTTCAGCTTTTCTGTTCCACACAATTGTGAGCGTACAACAAAAAATTCTCCTAGTGTCCCTCATCCAGAAAAGGCCATTGTTTATAACATCCTTCCTCACAGGCAAGCAGCTAGTTGCAAAACTAGATACAGCCTCTAAGGTATGCAAATAGGAGCAATTCCTAAAAAGGAGTTCCAACTGCCAAGTTAACTTGGCTGCTAGTTGGAGGAATATTGGAAGACAGAAGCTACCCTGTGATTCTTCCTGAGAAAGAGAGAGAAGGGGGTAGGTGGGGGGAAAATATGAAAGCCATTTTTAAAAAAAACACAATTCTTAAGCTATTAGCGGCTGATCACTTGAAGAAAGTATGCAGCTGTTTTGATTAATGATTGGATTTTAAATATTTATGATGGATGAAGTACGTATCTGGAAATGACTTGGTGTACTGCTGTTTGTCATATGCTTCTCACCAGGACTCTGTTGAAAATGAGATAATATCACAACAGGTTATATTTCTGGGATAAAATATTGTAAAAAATTACGGAGAGAGAAAAACCGTGGAGAAAATATCTAAATTGGTTAAAAGTTGATTCAAGAATATTCTCATATTTTCACACAATATTTTGAAATGAGCCATGTAGTCCTTTGTTTTTTTTCCCTCTAAAACACACTCATCTGCTCACCTTCTCTCCTTTTGCGCTGCCATAAGGAAAAAAACATGCACTGGGATTCCTTATCTCCCATGCAGCATCCTGGAGATCTTGTTACTGAACTTCACACTATCACAACTGCACAGCTTTCTTAAGGACAGCTGATAGCTTAAAGAAGGTCTCCTGGGAAAGTCCTGTCACCTGGTAGGTCTGGGCATGGTGGGAGGACTAAGGGCAATATGGTACAATGGGAGGCTAGGCCTTCACAGCTAACGCAGTGCAGAGCTCAGGTCGTGCCTCTTGCTGGAAGAGGCGCAGGGGTGGGTCTCTGGGTCCCAACAGCGTCACTACAAAAGGGAAAAGACAGGGAGAGCTGGCCACTTACCCACCTTGGAGGTGAGAATTCAGAGTGGCAAATTAGTGGTGGAAAGCACTGTTGGGTAGTGTGGACATCAGATCCCTGTTGGCTAAAGCACTTTAAATACACTGCAGTCTCTACATTAAATGATACTGTTGTATAAAATATTCTTAGAAGTCAGAACAGGCTGATGAATAGTTTAAAAAAAAATCCAAAACAGACTATGTAAGAGACAATTCATAGAGGGTGTTAAATAGCTGTACCTCACATTTTTTGTTGTACTTTTGGGGGGGGAAAAATTCAAATCCTTAAGAACGTCATGGAAAATGCTATATACAGTCCATACACATTTTCTTCTACTGTAATGTGAGGGGTTTTTTTTAAAGCAAATGTTTGCAGGAGCCCACAATTTTTCATAATTCTTTGTGGCTTTGTTAAATAGTTGTGGAGTAACCTACAAAACTTCTACAGCTTTCTGCAGCAATATTTTAATAGATAAATGAGCATATTTTGATTCAATCTATAAAGACACATCTCTAGTTCTACAGGTGGGTAAGCAAGTATATTGAGAATTGTATTAACATATATTATTGACCCATAGCAAAAACTGCTGGAGTGGAATTTAAATTCCAAGATGGTTTGACCATATTTTTTTTTATTTTCAAGATTTTCGCCAAGGCTGAAATTGTTTATCATATACTTCAGCCTAAGGCAAAATTTTAGACTTGAGCTAGGATCCATTAAAACACGTGTTCACAGACAGGTCTGGACAGAGCAAGGAATAATATACTATTGCAACCAGAATATACTCTAGTCATACTGATCACTAGTAAAATCCTTCAGAAATTCAAGAAGATTTACTCAGCTCCTGGTGCTTACTTTCTCAAAAGTCTCAATAATTACCTCCTGTACTTGGCAAAATTCAGAGATTATTTTCTTCTGCCATAAGAAATATTTAGGATGAAAATATTCTCCCACTGGTACCTTTCTGTGTAGTGTTAAGACTGGGAATGTATTTATATTTAGGTTTCACCCAAGAGAAAGATTCTTGTATAATTCAGTGCTATACTTAGAGAGCAAAAAACCTCTAGGCCACAATATGTAGTTAATATTCAGAGTTAAGTCAGTTTATTATGCATCAACTGGTAGGTCAAATTCAGCTTTATGTGCTGTAATTTATAATACAGCTTTATGCCCAAAGCAATATGGAAGCCCTGAAGCAACACTGTGAATTATTACAACTGAATCTGAACACTACCTACCAAAATATATACGATTTCTTATATTTCTACTGCATGAAGACTATAAACATGATTTCAGACAACTCTATGCTGCAAGGACATCTAAATAAAATATCAATTTCATGACCAATGTCAGCATTTAGCAGCTTACTTCCTGCAGTCTTAGTACCTACTAGTCTAGCTGTTTCAGCTGATTTAACTAATTCAGTAAAAGTAATTTAAGGATCTTTATAACTTCCTAAGAGCTAAGATATTTCTCTCCCCTAATGGGATAGCAAATAAAACTGCACAGCAATTTGGTAATACTACAATTTTGCCCAAACTCAAATTTCATATGCAGTGCTCTATATGGAAAGGATATGAAGCAATACGATCCTGGAAACCGTCAGGGGCCAGAGCTCAACTACTTCACTCCCTTCTCCTCCCACACCTGGGCTCCTTCCTGCTCCACACCGCACAGGCTTCCTGCCGCCTAGGGGCAAAGCCGTGCTGCCTGCGCAGTGCCGCCATTCTGGCGGTTGCACTTCTGGATGGCTTGGACAGTCCTAGGCGCTCGGTAGGGGCCCCCTGGGAATGGGCATCTCCCTGAAGCAGCCAGAACAGTGAGGCTGGCTCTTCAAATGCTGGAGAAATGATTTCATCCCTCATGTTTATCCACACAGTATTCCAGAGATGGAATAAAAAGATTGCAAACAACATACAGTGCCTTTGTCACCTTTGAAAACTGGACATGCTTTTATCTTGACCATTTTAAAAAGATAAATGAGCTTCAGATCTGGGTTCATTAAGCCAAATATGTGTCAGAAGTAATCCTCAAAAGATTATTTGCGGCCATGAGTGGCACGCATGGAGACAAAACAGTTTCCAGGTTAAAAATGGCAAATTTTGTTCTCCCTCCCTCTCCTTCCCTCAGTCTAAGAGCTCTAGACATAACAGGTGCATTAGCAGAAAATAAGTTTGCCAGCTCAGGCTTGTTAACTGCTTTTTTATATTCTTGCTAATACTCTTGAAGTAATGTGTAGTACTGTGAAGAAATACATAAAAAATAACAAAATTCTGTAATCACTGTCAACATTGGCTGATTTATTCTGAGCATTTTGATGTTGCTTCTTACAGCAGAGTATCATATTTCACTGTACTCATGAAGAGCCTTACTCATACACTCCCTGGAGCAGTTTTTCACGGATGTATTTCTATGACTCCATTATAATGCCTCCTGATTTACACCTCTTTGAGAGATTAGAACCAGTCCCAAGAGGTTTAAGTCTCACCTAAATTAGTTCCCAATGTGAAAGAATCTGCAAATAAACTAATTAGGGATTAATTGGCTAATACATATAGATAAGTTAATTAGAGATTAATTAGTGTTTATATAGTATGGTCCTTAGAAGATGTAAATTGTTTTTAAAGTGCTAAGTATTATATGTCAATTAATAGTTTCTACTGCTGTCTGACAGTTCTTAGTTGCTGTATATATACTGCACATGCTGTTGAATCTACCACCTACACATCTTTACACAATTCCTTCTGTATAGTTTGTCATTATGAATTTGATCTTCTCCTCTTGCAAAAGAATTAATTGGAAGGGAAAAAAAAAATCATGATGCGCAATGGAAATGCATAACCTTCTAAGAGGAAAAAGTAAGTAATTTCTTCTTCTATTGTGCAAAAAGAGTGAAGTTAACCTGGGAAGTCATACTTTTGGGTGGTTTCACAAATCTCCATGTGACAAGGTCCTTCCAGAACCTGGATCCTGATCTTCTTCCTAAGGTCTTCTACTTTAGCTTAAGTCTAAATTAAGTACCTATTACACATATTAATAATATAGGCTGAGCACATAGCTAGTGAAAATTAACCAATTAATGCAAAATTCATAACACAATCGAGATTTAGGATGACTTTTCAAGTTTACTGATTACTCTACGAGTTTGCACCCAGGTAGAACCTCAGGGATGAAACACAACCATAAGTTACAGATCAATAAAACTTAGCAGATTCCAGAAACACAAACCCTATATAAGCATTCAAAGTTGACACTTGAAGACCACAGAGTAAGGAATCAGGACTAGTCTGCTGAAAAATGAAAGAAAGACTTGGGGTAAATTTGTGCCCTGGGAAGAAAGGTTTTAGCATCTTGGTCTATTCAGTACTGGGAGACTTAGTAGCCCAAAAATGAACAAGTCTTCAAGTAAAATGAACACTTGAGCAGAATCATAAAGAATAATTATTGCAGGAATAAACATTAGCTAGGAAAAGCTTTTCTTGCACAAGAATCCACATAGCACCAGCTAAATGAGATGTATACCAAATCCCCTGTTGTTTCCAGCTATGTGCACACATCCCACATGCTAGCAAAATAATCGGGAAAAAAACCTTTCATATAACTCACATAAAATGACCTCCTCAGTCACGTTTCTGAACCTTCTTCTGGCAATAGCCGAGTGCTCCTGACATCACATGCTGCTTGTAAGCATCTCTGGGAAAGACAAATGGGACCAATAATTCTTTTCAGGTGGTTTCAGTCTAGCATATTTAAATGGCATTTTTAGCTTCTTAACAAATACAAGGACTTGTTACAAGACAGTTGGAATCCACACTTAAAATAACTGCAACAATGATGCAGTCTTTTCTTAAGCTTTAAGTGACCAATCCAAACTACTGTTAGTAGGTAAACCCAAAAACAGCGAGATAAGAGGTTCATACTAAACAAAGACATCTGTCTTTGGTCTTTATACGGAGAGTTCCTCCTTATATTGACATATTAGCACAGATAACAGGATACTTGAACACAAAACCTCCCTAATAAAGATTTCCAAGACCTAAGTTTGCTAAAACAATTTATATTCAGGTAACAAACTTCTAAGGACAGCACAAAAAGCTAGCTTGCCAAGGCAGTTTGCTGAATCCTCAAGATGTACTCACCGAGAGAAGAGACTGAAAACAGTCCTGCATTATTTTGCATACCAAGGGTTAACAACCCACACACCATTTAAACCATACAGGATTTCAAACACAGAAAGTAATATAAGCAAACAGAAAGACAATAACAACACTTCTAATATCACTTGCATACAAACTGTATAAAGCATTTATCATGTCCTTAGCACCAAGCCTCAATTGGTCTCTGTTGATACGCAGCATACATCACTTGCATTAGTTTTAAATTATTTTAAGTTCACCTTCAACAACATTTTCATTAAATTATAAATGCCTCATCTGCTTAATCATGAAACTGATCCGGTAGAAAACTGGACATAAGGAATTGAAACCTACACTCCATTTACAAATTTCTTGCTAGGTATCTTGCAAACTTTATACTTACACTGCTTCAGTGTTTTTGACACATTTAAAAAGGGGTTGGCATGTATTTCAGAGCATCAACATTTACTCAACTCTCTACCAAGCCTCAACTTGTAATTAATCTCCCATATGTCTGTTTTCTTTTTCCACCCGTGCTGCAATGCCTACACCTTGCTGACAAAGGATGTTAGCAACACAGGGCTGCCTGATTATTGAACACAATTAGCTTCAACCACAAGTAATAACAAACCATGCCCAGCATTGTTTCTGTAACCAGGATTAGTCTTCAGCCCCATAATCACATTAATTGAAAGTTCAAGACAATTAAATTTGCCTATAAGCATAAAACTGAACCCTATTTATAAACTAGGATCTCTGCTGGAACAGTAAAGGGTGGTCAGGGTGGTGCGGGAGGGTGTCTTATGCACAGCACATACAGGGTCAGAGTTTTCCAGTGTAAATCCGGCTGGGGTTTGCCATTACTGCTTTTGCTTAGAGTACAGTTAGAGTTTGTCTAACTTCAGGCAGAAAAAGTGGTCTCCCAAGTGACAGATTCTCAGAAACACAGCAAAAGACTCAGTGTCTGGGTGCTGAGATTTAACCAGTGTGCAAAGGGTAGCAATAACTAAACAGCAGCAGCTGAATACAAAATTTTCAGAGAGTACACTTTAAAAAGATTGATTTCCTCCTAGCCTGCCTTTCCACTCTCCTCCCCTTTCCCTTTCCACTCAGAAAGCATTGTGGTTACATACAGTAAAAAGTCTGTGCTACTTAGAGTCTAAGGTCAGTAAAATCAGTTTTGTATTTTTGTATCAAAAAAAATTGTTATTAACCTAACTTGGATGGTCTTTTTCAACACAAAGGCATGAATGTGAATCATCTTCCTGTTCATAGGTATAAGACTGACAGATGAAACATGAAATCTTCCTGATGGAGAATGTATTTCCTCGGCAAGGCTGTCTGTGCTTGTTGCATGTGCACCACTGTTACTTTGGCATGTGAGAAAATCATTCCTGGACCATCCTGCTTTTTTTCTTTTTTTGAATTTCATGCAATTGTAAAATTCTTCAAACCATGTTCCCCATCTGGACTCCTTCAGGATTTTCCAGGACATTCATAAACGTTTTCATTTCCCTTCAGTGACTACAGACATCTTTTCAAATGTAGCCTTATCCCCCTCAACGCAGGCACCATATTTAACTTGCCCAGCTTTCATACCCAGAGAATATAACATGCAGTAGAATGCGCAAAGCTAGTGCAGGATGAGTAGAAGCTCTTAAGTGTATGTTGCTCATTAATTAGTCAACAGAGTCTCCAGCTGCCTTCCTCATTCAAGGTTGTTATCTGTTCTCCTTAGACTTTTTTTTTTTGGCAAGGGAAAACAGCTCCATACATGCAGCTTGCTTTAAAGAGGATTCTGCTGTCTTTCTGATGTCTCCTATATTGTGTTCCATATAAAACCAGAAAACACATTTTAGTCACATTATGCTGACTCCTTAACCACACGGCCTGGTACAAGAGCGTACTATAATATGGAAAAAATACCATAAGTCCTCTAACATTTACCTGTATAAGAAACAGTAAGTATGTTGTACACACAAGCAGAAACTGAATCCAGGTGAAACATATAAAAAATCATGTTATTCAACCACCAACACAGGGAATGAGTATTGTTAATTGTTTTATAGGAGAGTTCAAAGACATCAATGCTAGAGATCAGCTCTAACAGTTCTAGGCAATATGCAAAAAATATAAAGAGCTTCTGACTCCAGAAGATCTCACCATTCTAAAAGACAAGACTGACTACTTCGTCTTCTTCTCATTTAGCTAGTGTATAGCTAAAGTGTCTAAATGTGGCAAGTGATTCATCCAAAGCCACAGAAAATATCTGTGATATAGCCTGGGAAAGGAACTTGTATCTCTTGAAATATAGACCAGGGCATTAACCTTGGTTTAACATTGGTGATCTATAAGAATCACTAACATATCTCAAAAGCAAACAACATATAAAATATTGCTATCTCTTGCTATTTCTCTGAACGTAAAGGCTTGTGTATTGATGTGTATACATCTAGATGGATAAAATGCACACTGCACAGTAAAAGTTTCCCTCCTTGTTGTAAATAAAAGCTGAGGTTATTTTAACAGTAGCTGGAGGTTGACATGTATGTTTATGGATTTTCAGTTTACCTTGTTTCTCAGTTTAAACCATACACCCAAAATAAACTAATTCAAAAGCTTTTGCAGCACACTCTGTTGGGATGTCATATGCTACAAAGCGAGGGAAGTTTAATCGCTCTGGTTTTTAAACCTAGCACTGAAAAAGGCCTAGCCAGCCTGTAAGTGTCCCATTCAGAAATGCTTTTGGATTGTTTATGTCTTCTTTCACCAAATTTGTATGAAGGACAATCTTGAGCCATCTGGTGCCTATTTAATTTTTAACCACCTCTCACTTGGAATATTTCTTTCTTTATACTTATTGTGTCTTAACAAATTGGCCATAAGCTAAACTGCACCATCTGTGACTTCCAGTAAATACAACTGTTGCTAATGAAATTACCCAGCTTCATCATTTTGATTTAAATGCATTGCCTGCTTTTTCTATGACCTTTCATTGCTTGCCATCAAATCACAGCTTTCACACATTTAGATACACACTCATGTAGGTCAGGCTTCAGGAATAAATCTTCTCTGTGAATCTCAAGAAGCCTGGCCAAGCTTGCTCAGCAGGCTGGCGTGAGCTACCACAGCCAGGGCCATGCTAAGAAATCATTATGGCATTTGTGTCCATCCAGCTCAGGGGCTGAACTCAGTGTGCTTCATGCTCCAGGGCAGATCCCCTGCCATGTGACCAATTGGTCACTGTTTCTTGTTCTCTTGCCTCCCATTTGTTAGACTGGCTGAATTAATGATTCTGGATGCACTAGCCCAGTCTTTTGGCTACCCTGTCTCTTATTCAATCACAGGACAAATTTGACCAGATTGAACTGGAGGAAGAGATTCGGATCCTTACCTTAGAGAAACATAGCAGGAAACTAAGGGAATCAATGGAAGTTTGGTGGTGGAGATGGGTATAATATTGCACCAATTATTTATACATTATTTTTGTATACAAGTAATTTAGTGTGATTAATTTGAAAATAAGAGGAATCTGTTCACTTGCTGCTGTACTAAATTGGCAGCTATCCGGGGTTTAGCAGCATGAAAAAGAACTGCACCTCAATTTACATTAGAAAGAAAAGATACAGCTGAAGTTTTGTTAGTCAGAACAAGAATTACTCAAGTTGGTATTTGTCTAGTACACATAGCTGATTTACATGGCTGTTTACAGAGCCCCTGCAATATTTTTTATGAAGAGCAGAGCATGTCTGATACTAACAAAGCCTAGATCCCTCAAACAGAAGGATGTAACCCAAAAGAAACAGGAAAGTAAGAAACATCCATTTCAGAGGTATAAGTGCAGTCCCTTAGATGGGCTTTGGTTCAAGATGGATTCCAAAGGACCATCCTGAAATTGCTGTCCTGATGAGACATGGCTAAAGGCAGACTTTTCAACCTCACATCCAGAGAGAGCAGCTTCTGCATGGTATTCTGAAATCAGTTACTGAAAACACCAGTGGGTGTAGTATAACAAAAGATTCCCGAGTACAGCATACAACTTCTGTACCCCTTCCCCCAGCCTTTTCCTTATAAAAAGAGTAACATGTTCATACAAATGATGCTCCATTATTTTTACAGTGTGGCAAGACCATGAACAGGTAAAAAACGAATGACTGAATGAGTGAGGAGTGAGCAGTCAGATTCTTAGCTAGTAAATTGGCTTGGTATCACGCTATGTATTTGCACCAGTTTAGGATCCCTCCTTCATGGCAGCAAGCTTGCCACTTGCCAGGGACTCAGAACCCAGGCGCATTCTGCATTCTAAAACGAATCAGTTTTTTCTTGCAATTACCCAGAACTACAGTGAAGAATAAAGCAAATCAATTTAACATTTAAAATCAAAATATGAGACTGAGCAGCTCAGACAAATTTCCTTTTAAAAGGAGAAAGTAAAAGCCTACAGAAACTTGTAGAACTCAAAACAGCAGTGTTCAAATTTAATTGTTTCTGGGAAATTTGACAACTGGTCAGCATAAGAAATATGATGCCGTAAAGACACTGATCTCCTCTGTGTTTTCGTGTTCTCCCTAGCAGATGCCAGTCAGGATTACCACAATGGGCCAACACAGGCATGATGACAGCTTTGTATATGCAAACCCCTCTCCCCAAAGGGTCCACTGGATCCTTTCTATATGCCATATTTCTATTTAAGTACCATTTAATACCTACTCAGCACATTCATCTAGTTGGAGTCATTAATTTAGTGAAGTCACAATCTACTGCTCATTAAGCTGATGACAGGTTATGTCATCATACAAATGCTGCTATTTATGAGGCAGGCTAGAGGACTGATGAGTTAGTAGGTGGGTTATGTTTATATATTGGTATCCAGATGGAAGAGGCAAACAGAATAAGAGCAGATGGCAATTACACTGACATTTCTGACAAAATATTAAAATTTGGTAAGTTTTGTAAGAATGAGAGAGGGCTTTTGTGAAGAATATGCTTGATACTTTCTTTCTGCAAGGAAAGGTGAATCACCTTTGTAATAATGTTTACTAGTTTCATTTAAGCTTCTAAACAGCCTGGCAGTGTCAATCAGTCTTTGCTGTTTCTTTTTCTTCTATTTTCAGCACAAAATATATTGTTCTATTGCTCCCAGAACTGCCATCAGTAAGAACCGCAGGTCATCATGCAGTCTATTCACTTAACCTACTGGCACCATAAATAAATTCTTGCAAAAAGTTAGAAAGTTTAATTATTAGTTACTCAACCAGCACTGTGTGTTATTTACTTTTTGGTGAAGAATCCATTCCATGCATTAAGCAAGCCAATGAAGGGAAGGCATTCATATTTTTGGAACTTATACCTTGGATTACTTTATCAGAAGCACTGAAAAGAAAGGGCAATTTTCAAGTATACTGTGAAGAAAATATCTGCCTGAAATTAGAGATTTTGGCAGTTCGCCACCTTATGATTTCTGTAAAAGTGAACTTTTTTTTAGTATCAAAGTGATACACAGAAACAAGACTGTACAGAAAACAGTATGAACAGTATTGTTCATTGGGAAAGACTTCCAGAAGTTGGCAGAAACTTTAGCGCACAGCCCATGGGAACTGTTAAAATATTCAAAATAAAGGATGATATATAGCTACCAGTAGATAAGCTGACTTCATACACATTTAAAGTAAGTAAGAACTTAACAAAAAAAATGTGTAAAGTCCAGCCAAACCCCCATACACCTATCAAACGTACTCAGCTTAAATGAGAGATGAAATAGAAGATATATGAGCACAGTGTGTGCTCACCACAAAAAACAGTTCATTGAGCTTCCCTCTACAACTCCCTTCTGCATTTAGGTGCAGTATTCAAGAGACAATCAAAAAGTGAAATCCAGGATTATAAACCAAGGCCTTATAAATAGAAATAGTATATTTTAGATAGGAAGAAATACAGCAAGAGGAATGTAGTAACTCAATTGACTTGTTATGAACAGACACAAAGACAGCTTAAAACCTTCACAGTTCGTGTTATACATGTCTTTTCTATATCAGCATGTCAAAAACTGAGTGATAACAGAAAATCACAATGTAATTTGATATATTTTATGAATTGGGACTGGACTTAGGGGAGGAGATAAGGTTCTGCAAAACCCTTCCCAGAGCCAAGGCATGCATACAGTTAAAACTGCCTGATACCAATTACCCTGCAGTCAGATATGTTTCACAATGTATTAATGTTATACGGCTAGCATGGGATCAGATTTAAACTCACACAGCCCATAGTCATTACAGCTACATGGATTCCTTAGGAATTATGATTTTGGCAAAGGGTTATTCGTGTGGTATTAGAAAATAATATTAATCTTGCTCAATAACTCTCTAAGAGATTCAAAGCTGTGTTGTCCTGCAGCTATGACAGTGATATGCATCAAGGTGGTGAACAACAAAACACTGTGTAATCAATGGTATTTTATCTGCACATTTGAGTATTCACCTGTATATCATCAAGCCCAAAGAGGAAAAACAGTTCTCCCAAAAGTACCTTGCATAAATTAGAAGAATCAAAAACTCAAATATCCCCAAAGCAATATGGACCACCTATTCTTATTGCAAAAGTTATTGTACAACTGTTATCACAGTTTAATCAACCTCTGATGTTCTGTGTGCCTTTGTCTATTCAGACAAGGAAAGAAGAGAGTTGGGCTAACTGGAGAGAAATGGATCTAGAGGGATGATCTGTGATGTGAACGTTCTGTGTGCCTTGTAACACATACTTCAGGATAACAGTGTGACTGGGCTACCCAGTTAACACACCTTGTTAGAGAAACATCAGCCATTCCGCAGATGCAGTCAAGCTGGAGCTAAGAACTCTAGTGCAAGCAGGAAAGGCAGGGTTGAATCATGGATGACTTCAGGTCCAGGAAATTTATGTATAACATTTCTTAGTGAAAACAAGTTTAAGAAAGTTCAGGGTAGAATTAAACTTCTGTTTTGTTATTTGAGGCATTAGAGAAAACCTAAGGGAGTTGACACACAGTACAGTGCATAGAGAGTTCTAACTTTAATAGCATATGCACAACTGAACATTGTTTTGGTATTTTAAGGTGACAGTTTTTAAACAGATGTTGCATTTTATCCCCTGTCCTTTTCTATAACCACTACCCTGTTCTAATAGCATGCATAGACAGGATAATTAGTTATCCCTAGAAACAAGTTTGTTCAAGGTAACACAGTTTATCAGATCTAAGCTTAAGCAGCTTTGCCAGTACATTTCCCCTTTAATTTTTGCTCCTGTTAAAAGTACTAAATCAAGGAAATAGAACCCTTCCTAACATACATTTTCACTACTTAATGAAAGCTCGAAACAGTATAACAGTGCCAGAGCTGGCATTTAAAAGGGCAATTGCTCTGATCTCCAATTCAGAAGCAAAAACTTTCTCTCAAAATCTAAGAACAGGCATTGTTTCATTAATATCCATTATTTTTAATAATCACAACCCTAATTTAAAAAGTTTGACTGGTTTTGTTTTATTACCCTTCTAATTCCCATTTATATTCATTAGCAGTAGACTATCGGATTTGAAATGTCAAAAAATCAGGTCATACTTTCTAAAAATCATATGAGTTGTTACTTCTAATGTTGAAGTTTTCCTTATTAATTCTTACTGCACAATCTCATGCCTGTGTGTTTGTACAGTATAGATGCACTACAAAAGAGGTTTAAATTCATTCTGCAGAGTTAAACCACTAAAACAAATCCTTTTTGATTCAAATGTCAGCTTGGCACTCTGTCACTAACTTGGCCTTCTATTTGCTGGCTTTTAGCTGCACTTTCTACAAAGATGGCTCAGAGTTTGTCACTGCAGATATGCAAAATATATTGATTATGTGATAACTCTAGATATTTTATGATATTTCTAATGTAAATTAGCAAATTTTTTTGGAAAATGACCATTTCAAGCATGTCAAGACAAGTAGCATCAGATTAGCTTAGTTTCAACAGATCTAGGTGCAATACAGCATCATTTCAAGAGAGCTGCACGTGTGAATCTTTATTATAAATTTCTCTTTATTCTGAATAATTGCTGTTCAATAATTTAAATTTTGGTATTGTATCAACAAAATGATAGACTGTATCCTCAGGGAAGTACAAATATGTTTGGCAGTGTAGGTCAGCGGATGAGCAAAAAACCCTGCTTTTGTCAGCTCTGTCCATGAGACAGACCTTCTGAAGGAGAAACTGACTTTTTCAGAGCAATCACTTTTTCACAATGCAAGAAAATCATTATTGTCCTCATGATGCATGAAGAAATGACATACTGAGAAGCTCATCATGTGCTCTTCACAAGGTATACGTATCTACCTGCCCCTTTAGTAAAGGGCTATGGTGAGATTTCTCAATGTATTTTCTCTTGGAATAGGTGGTTTCAGAAAGGAAGGATTGCTCCACAGAACCTACCCTTCTGAAGAGAAAATTTACCTCTGATAGCCTACACGCACAGGACCCAACATGCAGGAATTTTTACTTATTCTTTCTAAGCTAGGATCTCCTCACTAGAAGTTCTCTCTACGCTAATTACTTCCCTTAAACATAAGATTGTATCTTAACTACACAAGAACTCCCACCTTACAAGAATGAATTGAAAAAAATGAAAAGAAAAAGAGAGTGCACACACTAAAAAAAAAAAAAAAAAGCAAGAGACAGGAAAGACGGAACAACTTTCATCTTTATGCCAATCTACAAATGAGTAAGACAGAGCAGTGGGAAGAGAGAAGTAGAAGAGAAGCTCCACTTCTGGTCGGATTTAAATCACAATCTACTTCTCTCCATCACATGCCTGTATTTCGCTCTGAAATAAAGAGAAGGACCAGCCTTCCTAGTGCATGCACGCTTTTTGTTAAACTTCTATCATTTCTAGCAGCCTAAGAAATGATCACCCCAAAGTCACAGAGACTTTATCAACCTTTGGCTTTCAAAACAAATCACGTTTTGTTGAAGAACTGCTGAATGTCTCAGTACATTCTGTTTGCATAAGTGACTTAGTAAATAAAAATCACTGCACTGCTTTGAGACATCAGCTTTGTATTTATCTAACTTAGCCTTATCTGGACACTCAAAGATATATCAAAGAACTTGTATTATCTGCTTTGTTCCTTGAGACTGGACATTTCTCTGAGCTCTAAGTCATCCCAACAAATGCAAGGCCAGTTGCTTTTAAGATGCTTAGCAAATTCACTGTCTGTATAGTCTACTTTCTGTATTTTTGCCAACTAGAATGCAAAAATGGATATCATTCCTCCTCTCAAATTCAAACAGTATTAATAAGTCACAGATGTTCACAAAGAAGTCTCATTCTGCAAATTTTCTAAGACTGTTATGAAGAAATTTTTCTGCTTTTATCAGTATTTACAGAGAAGAGTAGAAGAAACAGGAGATAAATATTTGAAGTATACCATAACAGATATACACATACATACATGTACACATATATACACCTTGCTCCCAGTTTTCAGATGAATCACACTGCTGATAGACATTTGACCCTCAGAAATACCTAAGATGTGATACTAGTTTTTACCAGAAAACCCAGTCTTATAATCTCCTGAAACATTTAACTTCAAATTAGCTACTGAAATGTTTAATACTAAGGAATTCAAGTTGTGTTTCTGTAGTGGCCTAATAAAAGTTACCTTACAATATATTTAGGATATCCATACTGAATTAATGTTATATATATATATATATATCAGGCCCTCAGAATTTGATGTCCTAATGTTTTAACTTCCAGAGTACACCAAAGCCAATTGCTTTTAATGATTTCCACAATACTTTCACAGTTCAGTCTACAAATCAAAGCAGTGTTATCTGTCACTGTTTGAAGGAATCAAGTTCAGCCAGCGTGCTACAACTTGAGTTGGCCTTTTTAGCTTTCTTTATCCTTCCTGGGAAAAGATTCTGTAATCAGAATCCAGGCTTGCGTATCGTCAGCAGAATGGGCAGACTAAAACTTGCAATGACTTTGCAAAACTACTCCCAGGAAAACCATTATTTTGTCATGGTGCACACTCATGGACAGAATGTTTATTAAAAAAAAAAAAAAAAGCATAGGATAAGGCCTACGTGAGGAAATAGAATCTCTTGAGCAGGATAGTCAGTTGCTGTCCAGATGGTGATGGGAGTGTCTGTCGCAAGAGTCCTTGAGATGGCACCTTCAAGCTGGATTGGGTGAGACTCCCTGAACTATCCCTCCAGTGAGTCATTACAACCCAGCTGGCCCATGGTCCTATGTGACTGCACCAGAACATGTATGATCTGTTGCTAGGGACTATCTTAAATTACATACGAAGCCTCTTCTATCTTAACTGCGTACGAAAAGACTATCCTGAGTGACCATTTTTCATCTGCGGGAACAGTTTCTGCTGTTTACAAGTATCTGTATCTACATACAGTTTGGGTCAACTCTGCAGCAGCAGCTGCCTGGGGGAGTCCCTGAGACTGCCAGATTCTCCACCCAGGATGTTAATCAACACACTGAAGCTTACAAATAGTGTATATTAATTGGTCTAGAAACAGCAGGAGCTATCTGGGGGAATCTCCAGGTCTGTCCAAAGTTCCCACCTGGAGAGCTGCTGTAACAGTTAGACAAATGCTTTGTTGTGAAGCCGACCAGAAGTTCAGTCAATCACCTTGTCTCAAGTCCTTTCTCTCCAGTCAGTCCATTGCCTCATCTACAAAGCAACTAGCTGGGGAGTTCTTGGACCACCCAAGGCATTAATCACTAAACCCGCTTGGTATGCACAAAGACAGAGCCTTCATACCCAGCTAGACTGAAATTGTAACTACAGTTACAATTTTTTTCATCCTGAGCCTGAAAAAAAAGACCACCCAACTTTGCACCTGCAGTGGAAACATCAAGAGTCTACTTCCATTGTCCTTACAAAGTTATTTCAAAATTTTTAAAAATATTCGGTCATCATCTATGACTTCATTGTTTACAATTCTGCAGCATTATAGTTACAGAGGAAATTCATTTTGTCTTCTCAGAAAAAGTAGCAAAGCTCAAATAACATGCAAAACCTTACCTTGTATCCATAGGTCTAAAACAAGTGTTTTTCACATTCAAGTAATCTGTAAGAGTTTATGGATGCTTGCATGTGTAAGACAAGCACATTGCTATATATGAAATTAAATCTGTATCATTATGGGAATCATAACAGAAACTTTTATTTTTACCAATATAGCTTCAGAGAGAGGGAATACACCACATGACCCAACAGTATTACTAGAACATCCATATACCACTCTTGTGTAATGTCTTTGTCTCTGCAATTCAACATGTTTATCAAACATAAGCAAAGTTGTTCCTATTAACTTCCATCTACCTATGTTAATTAATCTTTATCTTTACTGCTTCTCTTCCAGACATAAGTGAAAGACTTTCAGATCTTTTGCATAGAACCTAAAGGCAAATTCATCTTGATTTCCTAGCTTTCTCCAAAAAAGGTGTTGCTATTTTTCCAAAACATTTCAATAAGCAAAACCCATAGTTCTGCCACATACGAATACATCAGCATACAAACCTCAGTTTTACAACTATTTCACCTCCCTTTTTCATATTTCTGCCTTCAAATGTAAGAGAGATCTGCAGGTAGATTTATATATATATATATATATATATATATGTGTGTGTGTGTGTGTGTGTGTGTGTGTTATATATATATAATATTATACATATAAATACAATAATATATTGTGTATATATATTTAAATTAAATGAGCCTAAATTAGCTTAAGGTGACTGTTCTTCAGAGATTTCTCTAGGAACTTCTTTTCCTTTTTATTATCTGCTGGTCTTTTAGATCTTCAAATTGTCATATGGTATTCCTATTTTAGTTTTTGCATAGGTATATATTTTTAATAGAAATTAGGGCTAGGATGCCCAGTACTATCTAAAATATTATTTCTATTAAGAAAAAAAAAAATCACAGAACAAAATCAGAAATGCATCTAATGAAGCTTTTTTAGAGCATCATTTACTCATTATTTGTGTAGAATATGTGCTGGAAGACATTTTCATGTTTAAGTGGGACTTGACTCAGCTTTCAGAAAAATAAGCTTATAACACTTCATCAAGCCCTTTTAGGAATTAGTTTGTATCAAATATATCCTTATTTGCATTTGAAGTTACCTAAAAGGAACTGCTATCAGAGTTTCAAAGTGGATAAAGCCAGACACTTGGTTCTGAATCAAGGCATTTGATTGAGAAAAAAACAAAACAAAACAAAAAACCCCACAATGTAATAAAAGAAAGATACTGAGCCACAACAACAGAAATCTGCTGTGCTACGAGTTATTCTGTGATATCATGGCATGGCTCTTACCTGCTGAAGAAGGATGTGATAACAGGGAAGTCTCCAATGGGATGGAAACCTAAAAAAATGACATTGAAATAACATCAGATCTGCAAAATTAAGTGCTCTAAGTCAGGAAATGCTAAACAGCCAGTGCATTTCCAGCCGGCTGTCTTTGTGCATGTGCATTGCCTGGCAGTTGCTAAACTTTGCAAGAGGACTGTTTTACTTAGGGCTCTGAACGGACAGTGTCCAGGAAACATGCTGAGTAGGGGGAGGAAGAAAGGTTAGCCCGCCTCCACTCGCCTCTCACATTCTGAGAGAACCTGAGAAGTGTGAGGAGCAGGACACTAACAGAAAGAAGAACTTCATGCTGAAGACATCTAATTTCTACTCTGGATTCTGCTGCTGACTCGGTTCTCAGTATTCTGTGATGCTGTGCAAGTTACATAAGACAAACTGTGGTTTCTCTTTATTCTTCATTTTATGGTGGTCCAACTCGAGTATGATGTGCAGAATTTCTGAGCACTGTGAATTGCTGTAAGAGTCATCTCAAAGCTTTAAAAAAAAACAAAAACAAAAAACACACCTTTGGAGTTGCATAAAGTTCTAGAAATGGCACCATACAGTACAGTATGTATCAGATTTTCATCTGCCACAACTGTCCATTCCTAAACTGGAAGAAGTGCTTCTACCTTATCTAAAAGTGGCATTCCAAAAATAAATTCTTCAATGTGAATGACGAGTGTCCTTATGGAAATTAGTATTTCTGTATTCAGCAGAGGGTGCAAGTACTGCACAGTAAATAGGACATCAGCCATATCCTGTGTAACAGGGATAAAATGAAACACTGAAAAACTGCTCATTCATTGAGAACTGAGTGTCCTGCGCAGTGATGAAATGAGGTCCTGAAGAAAAATCAAAAGCCACCTCAAAGTGCACCTGCGCATAAGGGTGACAAACTGAGGTTGCACAGACAAATCTTAATTCTGGCATTTTCTAACCTGAACATTTTATTTTGCAACATTAGAGATGAAATTAACTTCCCAGATTTATACAAAGTGCTTTGCACAGCTGAAAACCTGCAAGGTGCAGAATGTGGGCCCAGTCACGAGCTGACACCAGTTGGCTGATAGCACTGCATCAATGGGCTGATGCTACTGACATAGACAGAGCTGACTGAATTCATACCCACTGAACACTCAAAAAGTGAAAATCTATGAAGTGGACAGACTCCACAATATATTCAGCACTACTGCAAAAAAGTTCAGTTTTAAAAGAATGTATCTAGAAAAGGGAATTAGATCTGGAAAGAGTGTGACATTGCTTAAGGCATGCACAGGTGGACAGAACTGCAGGCCAGGTCAAAGGAAAAAAGAAAGATTTATGTTATGTGCAAAGAGTAGGGCAGAAGAAAAATAGCCGATCGGGCTGGGCTGCACTGAAGTGAATGAAACAGCTGTTCATACAGGGAAGGAATGGCCAGGTAAGACAGACTGGAAATAATAATCATAGGGCCATCTGCTGCCCTGGGACTTTGCACCCTCAAGGTATGAAACAAATTTTGTCTTCTAGGAGCTCAAGCAGTGTAGCCATTACAAGCCTGTCAAGTAAACATGCTGGAACAGGGCATTAAAGTTACACGAGTTTCATGCAAAAGTTGTTCAGCTTATTTGATTCAAAATAGTAAGTTAAGAGAAAATAGAGCCTTTTTAACCAGATTTTCCATGTTAACCAAATGCTTCATGAACACAGAAGATATGCACATATTCTTTTAAGTGCCACTCTTATTTCCAGCTTATGTATTACATCAAATTGTGGAAGAATTAACAGTCATTTATTTTGTCATTTCCTCAGAAATGATCAATCTCAAAATGATTTTAACTTTCCATTTTTAGTATGATTTTATTGAAATGATTTTGGCAAATGTTTTGAATTATCTGGAATTCTTGTTACAGGTATTTTCTTAACCTCAGTCAGTTTCTTTCAGGCCTGAGTGCAGTACAGAAGCTGTGCTATGAGATAAAAACTATTATTTCCTTGATGAATTATTGTTTCCAACCAAAGCATATAGCATTTTCTATTGTCTGCAGAACAGTGAGAATGCATCCTTGCATGTCCAGAAGCATTTGCGTAGGTCTGTAAGCTGTCTTTTAGACCACTGCTCATGCCCACATTACTGGTAAGCCTACAGTCCACTGCAGGGAAAATGGAGAAGAAAAGACTCCAGACCCCCTGGGTGTCTTGGATGGGTCACACCCTGGCCAACTGGTCTTCTGCAAAAAAGCTTCTCTGAGGCTGGATGCCACAGGAGCCTGTTTTAGTCACCTCTCAAGTCATATACAAAAACATCATGAGGCTGGGTGACAGCTGAGAGTACAAGTGCCTATCATTCCTAGTTTACTTTGCTACCAGTCAACCGGAGAGGCGAAGAGCACACCTTATGTCAGACTGAAATGGCATTTAGAAGAGAGGCTGAGAGTTAACTCATCTGAGTTAGCTAATATCTGGAGAGACAATGCAAAGCATTGGTATGGAAATGCCTCTCTTACATAATACTCTATTTTAAAACGTGGATAGGGTGCTATTTTTTGGCTGCTCTTGGAGATCAGCTGCTTAAGCCAAAGTTGCTATTCTTATTGAGAAAGGAACCAACTTTTGGATGTCAATATTACTCATCGTTATTAGAGTTAGCCTGCTTTTGTATCTTACTTCTCAAAACAAGCTAGAAAAGTATATGAACACGGAACACAGCTGATGATTGATTACAGTGGTTCAGGTACCTTGCACATTAAGGTATGTGACCAATGCCATGCTCTGCACTGCTCATCTATAACACAAAGATAGATTTTAAGTTATTGTTGAATTTGTAAAGCAAAAATCCTGTGCATCACTGCTACCCTGGTGACTGCCTGCTTGCCTAGACAGCACTGATGACAATCCAACAATTTTTTGCAAGAAGATACCTAATTTTAATTCAGGAAGGTATTAAGGAGTCTAACTTTCATCTAGGGTGGCTAATCTACCTATGCTGCACTTTTATTCAGGGTAGTTCCCCTCCGGGGCCAGTGGGCTGCGTTAGATACAGCCGGTCCAATCCAGTAGGACAATTACAGCCAGTTCTTTAACTATGTGTCACAGCCTGCCTGCCGAGAGCCTACTCCTTTCCACAGCTGCCTCTTCTGCCACAGGCCCCACCACTAAGCTGCGAGTCACCAGGCAGTCCCACCTCCCTGGCTCAGACCTTGTAGAACACAGCACAGGTCCATCCCCAAAACCTTCCTGCAAGGATGCCACCAGTCCTGCCCCAAGCTGGATGCTACTGAAGGACAACACATCCTTGAGGAGTGGTCGCTTTCCTTCTTTGCATCACTCTGAAGGAGTGGATGTCTATTAGCTACAGAAGAAACCTAGAGGAGACAGCTTCTCAAGACTAAAGCTAACCTTTGTGAATTCCTACCTATACCTCCTGCTTGGTCCAATGCAAAGCACATTTGTTAGCCTGTGAACACGCTGCAGCCTGCACGTGTATTCTCAAACTTCACTGGAAAGAAGCCATTGGCTGGTATGCTTTAAGTGCAAAGGCACCAGAATAGGGGATTTAAAAAGAAATGTAGGCAGAGATGACTTTGCATTAGGACTCCAAGTGAGTTTATAGCTATCACTTCGAGATGGCATTTTTAGAACTGTGTAACATCACGGCACTAGGTGCAACTGAAAAGGAAAGATCATTTATTTAGTTAAGACGACCTACAGAGGGTTGCAGTGAGATGGGGAGAAGTGAAAGAAGGAAATGGCAATGACCTTGCATTAATGAAGAGCAGACTCCACTGGAACAGTAGCCAGCATTAGTAGGGTCTTTGCTATAAGGAAGCCTGCAGCAGCTGAGTCTTACCAGTACTAATGACTGTCATTATGGCCATTTGCAAAAGTACACCAAATTTTAAACAAAAGAATGAAAGTAGTTGGGACACAGATTTATGATGTAATCATAATACACCACATTTAAGACAAAATAGCACCTCAGTATCCCACTTAACAACTACTGCTAAAATAGAGCCTGAAGCAGAGTTCAGAGAAAAACTCCTCGGTTACTGTGATTAGAAGCAGCATGTCAGATGATTCAATACAGCATAATATAACACAACAGCCCAGGTTAGGAAATCAGTTTTTTTCCCTTCAATGCCACTGGACAATGCTTGTTAACAGAACTTTCCAGACAGGAAAAACTTGACGTGAGGTTTAGCAGGTCTCTTACATGAAAGTGATGCAAGTAAAAGAGGAAGAAAAACTTCAGGCTGTTTGTTCCAGTCTCTTAACCTTGAAGATCGTCTGTTCTCACTCAGACTGGCTTTCTACGCCAGTCAGCTGACACTGAGGTACATACAATATCCTAAGTCAGAAGTATCTACACAGATGACATACCAGTCAGGCTGCGCATCCCTTTATCAATTTCTACAGTATAAGCATGCAGTCTCATCAACGGGAAAATCCTTTTTAGCATCACTAAGCAAATTCACTGTTTAGGATAGTCACTAACAATTAAAATTTATAATACACCCAAACATCTTGTATATCAATGTTTTAGCATGCCAAAAGCCTTGAAAATACCTACTCCTTGGGTTACATAAACATTTGGACAGTCTTAAGGCCAGAGGCTAGGCTGAAGGCAAATAAGTTTGCTGTGGGCATTATTTAATACAGATTTACAGCTTTTCTTAAAAACAGAGTAAAGTAGATGTTTAATTTATTGTATCTGAAAATTCAGAATATATCCAGGAGAAAACTGTGAAGTAATGATTATAAAACGACTGAAGTCACCAAGAGTATTCTTACCTAAGATTTTAAATAACTAGGTATTCAGTATGGGTGAATGTCTCCCTTCTCCATGCAATTTAAGATACTGCCATCACACAGTAGAGAAAAGGCTACTAGGTATTCTACGTGAAGATACAACTCGCAAGATATGAAACTACAAGTTTTAAAATTCATCATATATTCTATATATTTCACTTGTTAAAAATATTTCTGGAGATAAACCAATAATAGCTCTTGCTCAGAAAGGTAAGCCATTTGCAAGTGAAAAATTCAAAGTCACATAGTCAATTAAAATTTTCTTCATTTTACTCCATGTTTATACCATCGGTCCTTCACATTAAACAATGACATTAAAGATATAAATCACCGAGTCCAAGAAAAATTAATGCTCTTCTGTTAAGAACTGTAATTATTAGAATTATGAAAAGAATTGGCTGAGAGGACTGAAACTTCTTTTGTGATATCTGTGTGATATCTGTGCGATATCTGATCATATATTCACTCATTTCTAAAATATGAATATAGACTTATACAGAGAACTATTGGTTTAGTAAACACCCCAGAAATTCCAGTGATACACTGTCAGATGGTATTAACGTATTAATAGATTGGTATTGATTAATAGATTAATATGTATTAATAGATCAAATAGATCTCATTCTGATGTCTTTTTGCAATGAGACATTCTGTAAGTGTTTTCCTATGAAAAGATTCCTGTAGTCAGGCCTCAAGAAATTTCATATAAATTAAGCATAAAAGAAACAAGTAATAATATTGAAGGATGATTAATCTCAGCTCTGAATTACCATCCTAGACTAATCCCCTTCCCTAACGATGCTGATGTTTTAGGATTTTTCTTAAATGACCTTCTTGGTTAATTCTCATTCGTATGATTTGCCACTGTAATAACAACATTTTACTATATATATATATATATATATATATATATGTATATAAATACATATGAGGTCCCAGGCTTGGAACATCCCCTATCTCTTGTTACTTCTGCGTACCAAACAAACATACCCACTCAGTGCGTTTGCATTATACAAGAACAGAGTAACTTGTATTTGGGACAGTTTTCCTTTCAGAAGGAAAAAGAGTTCCCTCCCTAGGGCTCCTAGCAACACCCCATTACTACACTGGCTGCTTCCTTACACCTCCATCTGCCATATCACAGGAAATATGGAGCAACTTTGACATTTTGGAAAAAAAGTATTTCACAATTCAAAACAGCAAAGGTTGAGAATTTCATATTATACTCTATTTCTGACATGTGATTTTTGCAGTGTAGGATCATTCTAATATGTATGCGAATGCAGGAAGTAATATCACCTCATACTTTAGCTTTAATTTTAATTGAACCACTAGTTCATTCGTGCATGAATTGTAACATGCCTCATGGACAGCCAAATCCACTCCAGTACCCCTCCTATTCTGCTCTCTTCACTCATTCACCTCCAGAAATCATTTTTCTCCCTTCAGTTGTGCAATTAAAGTAAGAAGCATCTTTCAAGTTCTGTTTGGAAGAAAACTGTGTTAATAGTCACTAATAAATACTTCACTTACAAGATCTTATTGTCTTCAAACACCATCTGGCAGAACATAGTATTTCATTAAACATATTTTAATATAAAAAGAATATATAGGGCCATAGCACCACTATTTTTACCTGTTGATAGTATGTGCAGCCCTACTGAACCAGATTCCTTTGTTCAAGGGAGTAGGGTTTCATATGTTATTTCTAAATAAATAAGACCCTATCAAGGAAATGTCTGACAGCATTGCTAATTTCTCTTCTTCAACACAAAAACAAGGAAAGACCCTGCATTTTGCTTTATTCTGTATCTGGAGAGAGGATGAAGGGAAAGCTTTGTGACACATACCTCAGACCTACACAAAGCAGAATTTCCCTTGTGTTCTATGGCCCTGTTTCTTTTCAGAGCAGAGAACATTTTGTAAAGCTACATGGAATGTGAATGCAAGGACGTATCTATTCCTTCCACTGACCATTAGCCAAAAGAAACTTCTTTATAATCAGGTCTCCTTCCTTCATACACATGCAGAGAAAGTGAACTGAGTTCAGACTCCAAACCAGGTTCAAAAGATGAGCTTGTGTGTGAGCACTGTCTAAGACACCACAACACCAAGTTTTTCTAGCTTCTTCTCTTGATTTTCATATAACTCCTATAAACAGTAATTCAGAGTGCATGTGTGCACCCAGACAAGATGCTAAACCACTGCATGGCTAGTTAAGGTTTAACCTTGTGCCAGGTGTTGCCTGGTATATAGGATGCTATCATTTATTCATAATAAAATCATAAATAGATTACCAGCTCTCTGCCACAGTAATGTCTTTGCTCTCATATTTTTAATAACCTTCATTATAAGGTTATTCTCGTAACTGTCTTCTGCAAGGATCTTTGCATAAAACTTTGCACCCCTAATTTACAGGATCTCAGTCATGAAATAAGTCAATCCCTTCAATGCCTTTTTGCAGGGGATTGTGTTCCTTGTTCCAGTGTGCAACTCTGGTCATCAAGACATTCATAGCATTCAGAGCATTTGGGATTTTATTTCAACATATGCTTTTGTTGTTGTTACAAGTGGAATTAGTTTAGTCCTTCTAAACCAGCTGCAACATGGCTCAGACATCCCCACAGGGTAATGACTTCCACTTTGCAGTGTATTAAGATGGGGTGACCAAAACAGCAGCTTTGCCACAAGTTACTATCACAGCAACAGTAACAAAATCAACTCTCATTTGGTGAAGTAGCACTTACCAACATCACCCCACCAGACTTGGAACACAAAACATGTCAGTTTGCTTGCTTTCGCCCCAGCATTTAAACCACAGCACAAGGAGGACAGCTGAACACAGTCCATGTCTGCTCAACAGATGCTTAGCATCTGACAAAATTACTGTAAAGCACTATTAATGAAGCAGCTTGTAAACGGAGAAGGTAGAAGAGTGGTTACATTTTCAGCAGCCTTTCCAGCATGGGTGGTGACAAACAGAAGAGTAGCAGAGAGGACAACTGATGGCAATAACTGCTACAACCATCTAAGACTGATCTGCTGCTGAACAGAGACAAAACTGTCAGTCTTGCTTTCTCAGTAGAAGCTAAATATTAAATATGGCACAGATGTGACCACGTTGCAAGTCAGCAAGGCTAAAGATTATTGTGATCATACCACTGCTCTGGTGCTGCGTAACATCTTCACTACATGCATCAATTCTGCATACACGCAATCAGCTTCTCAAGAAGCTAGTATGAGAGTTCATAGGTAACAGATTAGATTACCTCAGTACAAGTGAAAATGATATTGTTTCCAAGTTATTCACCTCTATCACCTAGTCAATTCAAATTAAAATATATTTCAAATATTTATTTCATTTTATTCAAAGTTATCTCTTGCCAGTTTGCATATATCAGAGGCTGCAAATCACTCCTAGAAGTCATCTATGGCAAGTTTCCTACAAAAAATATTGTGCACTGGACAGGCAGCTGGGTGTGCTTTGACCACAGTTAATTAGTTTCCGACCTACTGTCATCTTATACTCTTCCATGCAACCAGCAGTTGTATATACCTTTTGTCTTAGCTTACAGACCAGTTAGGAGGGGTTGATGTTTCAGGGTCTTAAGATTTGGTTTATTTATGTTTATTGTGCCTCACACAACAGAGCCCAGGAAGCCACTTGGCTGATACAAATGAAGACAGACACTGATTATATAGAAATGATTCTTAGAACTGGGCAACAGATCATCAATAGAATTTATGGTATTTTACATCTAGCACAGAATTCACGAGTACATATTTTACTTTTTTCTTGAGGTGAATCTCTTCTATATTATGACTGGAAATTGCCCGTTAGTGATAAATGACTATGTATTTTAAAGAAAATGAATAAGAGGTCAAAGAGGACATAGGAAAACTCCAAAGCCCAGCAAATTCAGCCTGTTTTGGAGTAGTTCTGGGTACATTCTAGATTTAGAAATTGGTCTAAGCTATTAAAAAAGGGGGCAGGGGGGATTGCCTAATTTTACATGCAAAATTTATATTCCATCAAAGAAATATGACTTACAGTAATTGGAAATGGCTCCATGCCCCAAATTGTTTAGTAGTTTTTGTATTATTTAATCTTATAACAAATAATCAAGCAGAAAGCATTAGTTATAACTACAAACAACTACTGCTGTTGAGTCTCATAAACAACTAGTTTAAAATATGTGGCCAAATTATTTGAATCTCAGTATCAACACTGCTGATTTTGCTGCAATTCTGACTTATTAACTTATCTGTTATTTACTAGTCAGCTACTACATTGCATGCATGTTCTTTCACTGGTCAACAAATAATTCAGATTTGATTAGTATTATCATTCAAATGTAACTATTAAGAATTTACTGCAATTGTCAATGCTGTTGAATATGATGTTTATGGCATACTTCAAGCTTATCCCCCCCCAAATGAACTCACAATTCACATCAAGTTCTGCCTGCCTTATTCTTATTTAAGCTAAAGCATATTAATCCCCTATCTTGTACAGGAATGGATCAGTGTTACAGAGTGTCCCTTATGTAGTGGTCACATCAAATAATAGGATTCATTAACCTACCATGTAAGGAGTTTTCACATCAAGAATAATATATATATTTTTCTTGACCTGAAGAGTGCTTTGGAGGAAGAGAGGCAGATCTGTACTTCTTTGCCGTAAGAGGTGTAACATTGTATTCATACTGCAAAATGCAATATTCTTTCGAAGGCAGAAACACCATTGGATTGCCTGCTATGACTAATTTTCCAGACACAATTTTTGGCTCTTTTCTCTGGCTCCCTGCTTTAACTAATTTTGGGGGCCCTGAAGTCTGTTCCTGCTAGGAGAGAACAAGAACAAACCTGGTACTCCTGATATATGACATCACTTACAAAAAACAGGTGAAAATTCCTGTGTTCCTAATCATGGTTGATTAGGAGAACAGCTGATCAAATACTACAGCATGCCTTCGTTCACTGACCCAAACATTTTAGCTGGTCTTACTTAGGGTACACTTCCAGACACCACTGTCACAGCCATACTGATTTAAGGGCTTCCAACTGGCTGCCTGCTTCTGCCCTCAGGCTGCCCATTTGGTTGTGCTGATACAATCGTCTGCAAGGCCAGACTGTGAATTAGATAAGCAAACTGATCCAGGTTAAAAAGTACTTTTTCTTCTTAACATGCACTCACTTTGTTCACAAGCATAGCTGCATAAACAGTTGTGCTGCCACAACCAAGGGAATAAGGTGGGAACCCCTTTAGCTAGCATTGTGAGCAGGACAATTGCTTACTGAAGTAATTATAGCGTTAATTCTTATTGCCTTCTGCATAGTAGTGATAGGCACATTTGATAATTGTCAGTTATCTGCTACCAATTCAAAGCTTTCTTTTAATGTTGCCATTTTTCAGTGTCTAAATACCTCTGACAACTAGCAATATAGCTAGTGAGTACTGGTGAAACTGAAAATTAAGTGATGTTCAAGCTTAAGTAGGGAGTAGAGGAGTGCCTATGAAAGCACAGCAAAGAAGAAGTGCACAGCCAAGAAGTGCACAGCCAGTAATGACCAAAGAATGATGTTTCTTTCTAATCATATAAATACAAAGCACATGCTGGTCCACTCATACTGACAGGCTACTGATGCTGAAGCTATTGTTAATTTTGATATTCAGGTTCTGGAAAGGCCTGAGCTTTAACAATTTAAACATGAATCTGATTCCAGTTTAAACCTTGTGTTTAACTTGTATCCTTCCACTCTATCCTGAATACAGTACAGGCAGTGCAATTTTACAGCTCAGTCTTGAGCTTATGGTAGCTCAAGTGCCAAGGGATATTCTGGTGAAGAAAGGAGTTTTTGCTTCATTCTCCCACAGCCTTTAAGGGCTTCAGTAGCACTGGGAGATGCTCAAGCTTAGTCAGCCAAATAGCATATGGCTACACATCCCTTCATAATTAATGTGATCATTCTGGAAACTGCATTAAAACTATGGTGTCCTTTTTCACTTTTATCCAAAACCAGGACTTTATTTTTTACATCAAGCCATAAACTTATTGTTTGGAAGCCCAACATGTCACAAACTTGGAACTGGTATTTTCAATCTCAAGTGCAAGTAGTTTGGAGATACTCAGTGAAAATCCTGACCATTTTAATTTTCCCTACTGCAATATACCAGAAAAAGTCAAAAGTTCATTTTGAAACAGGTTTTAAGCATCAGCTACAAGTTTCATAAAAGGTTTCAGTATTAAGTACTACATTTGCTTTACAATTCAGTTTAACACTTCGGCCATGTTTGTGAGGTGACTTGCGACGTGAGATAATTTGCACAGTGATAAATGTATACTCATACCTATCCTGGTGCAGTGTCACTGCTCTGATATGCTTGGTGTACATGCAGGACTCCTTTTTCCCTCCTACAAACACCTCTTTTTTCTATTAGAATATACTGATCACCGAAAATAGAGCAATTATCCATAAAAAGGTGGTTTTAAAGTTCACCTCCACTTTAAATAACGTAATCTGCAAGCCAGTGCTGTGTCCATATTATACAAAACTCAGCTACCACCACTGTGACAAAGAATGGCTTATAAATCATTCTTGGAGGTTTGGCTCTTGGAATAAGGGAATTTTTCACTATGAGTTATCAAAAAGCTCATATTCGTATAAGCCCAGGCAGTATGTAAATCCTGTAAATCCAGGCAGTATGTAACTCCTTGCTATAAAATTAACTACTCATTTCATTAAGATCAAATTGTTATAGTCAACTAATTGGGCTTCATGAAACAAACATGAAGTTTCAAAACTAAATCCCTAATCCTTTCAAATGGCACCTTATTGATCGCTACTCTCCTGAGGCTAACACAGGAACAAGCCTGGAAGCTGTTTTCTACCATTCTGTCCATGTCAGAACACTGCCTCCCTAAGACAGCTTGCACCCTTGCTGCTTATACACAACCCAACTGCCAACCTTTACAAACAGCGCTGTATTTCCATCACTTAATGGTTCACTGGTATTTTTAAAGCCACTTATGTGGTGCTTTGCTTAAATTTACTCAAAGTACCTACCTATGGCACCAAATCCAAAATAAAAGAGGATAAGGGATTTTACTGTAGCAAATGGGGAATACAAGCACTCACCTCAAAAGGGGCCTGAAACACACAACATCTAAAAATTGTCACCAAGTGAGCTGCAAGAAACCTATCATTTCTGCTGTAGCACAGTGAAGGGTGAATTAATTATGCCGTGATTTGAATGGGAGGCTCTACTGGCCATCATCTTCCAGATGAACAACTCAAGAACAGCCAAGTTAAAATATTTTTCTAGGGCATTTTTGTATAAACTAATTAAACAAAAAATAAAATGGAAGAGAGGAAAAAAAAATGAAATGGTAGTCAACATAAAAAAAGCAGTCTCTTCAATAAAGTTAAATTCATATAAGAAGCTTAGTTGTGTTCCTCAGCTTGAAAGCTACTGGGCACTCCTCTCTCTGACATTAATACTAGACATCAAACTGCAGAGATTATTTACTAGGCTTATCAGCAGTAACAAAACAGGTCTCAAAGTAAAACAGAGGGACTTTTAATTGAGTTCTATTCTATATTTGCCAAGAAAGGAAAAGCAGAACTGCCACCTGAGTGTAAATAGAATACATTGATAATACTGTAGTTCTTAACAGTTTCAAGGAATTAATTATCTTGGAGTATGATGACAATATTTACTGTGTCTTCACTTAAGGAAGAGGGATGGGGGTCACAGACAGGTTTTATTGAGAAAATAAGTATTAGCAAGAAAGCAGGAAAGTTGTCTTACAGTACGACAGTTACCTAAGCAGAATATGGACTATACAATTTTATCTATCCTTTGTTCAAGTGTCTTACTGACCCCAAGACTAATTGTTCAGACTTTGCTGCTCGCATAACCTGTTCAGACAAACAAAGGCAACTGTCAACTGCCATTGATCGTTTATTTTATGCTTGGAGTGAATCTTAAATCACTGTCTCTTTGGAAAGAAAGAGAAAATTGAGATAGATACTGAACTGTCAAAAGCAAAAAGCTTTGTAATTGAGGGTCTTTCATTAAAACTTTTGAACTTAAGGCAACCAGTGGGTGTTCTAACTATTGAGCTTTTAACCATCATGACAACTCGCTAATGAACACATACCTGTAGAGACCCTACACCAGAGAAATGTTAGAGGCTTTTTTTCTTACTACAAGTAACTGTCTTGGGAAGTCTATGCATAACCAGAGCAAAAGCCAAATCTCTTATAGCATATATGACTTAAATACCTTAGAGTGTGCTGAATTTCACCAAGTAGAAACAGATTACAGGTATTACAAATAAATGTATAAACACTGGTTCAGCACTCTGACAATAGTGAAACTAGACAGAAATGAGTACAATACACAGATCAGCTAATTTTTTGTTTTTCAATGTTTATTACATTTTTCAACTTTGTGCAAACTTTGTGGAATTTACCTATTACCTATTATTTAGAGCTATAATTTTAAATAAATCAATGTAGACTTTAAAACACACTGAAAAAATATTTTTTGAATTTAAATATCTTCTAAAAATAGTCATTGCTTATATTTACAATCCTTCCAAAATTCTTAGGCAAATTTTCTAGACAAGTAGTACATCTTCTGTAAAACTGCATGGCCAACCATCTGAATTTACTCTGTAGATAAGAACTCTGGTTTAATTCCTCAACTGTTACAGAAATATCTCACAAAGAAGAAAACATAGTTGAAGCAGTTTGCTGTCCCTACAGATGGCCAATTGAAATCTGAAACACCCGCATAGGAGAAATATAGCTCCAACCTCTCTAGAATACTGATATCTTGAGGAGTCAGCATTGTCTTGTGTTCTCCAGTTCCACAGTATCATGAACAGACAGATGTATTCAGTGGATTTTTTTTTCTAAGGTTTAACATGACAACATAACAGGATCAAGTTGAACTTAAATTATAGCTAAGATTTGCAGCTAGGAGAGAATCTGATTTCTTGTTCCAATAATATTTTTGCTTTCACTTTTTCTCCTTTACCCATTAGGACAAAACCATTAAGCTTTGAAGATTTTTAATAAAATGAAAGGAGGACAAAAAAGTTTAATTAGCATATACTTACCTGGAACTGGGAGACTAGTGCTCTAACCACTAGGCTATTATTCTCAACTGAGAGATGACAGACATAGTCTCTTTTGTTTTTGATGTGAGTTTCTATCTGAATCTCAGCAACTGTCCTTCAAGTCAATACATGCCAACATATTTATGCTTTTAATGTATTTGTTTTCCCCCGTTAACAAAATATTCTATTTATAAAATTCAAAAATAACCCTCATTCCTAAACTTCTTTGCATAACATTTAGAGGGCCAGCAAGCCTTTCTATTTAAACTTTTGTGTTCTCTCAGGGAATTTTGGCTCAACACATTCATTCCACTTTGCAAGAAATTCTGAAGTTTTAGACGTGTATTTCTGTTAGGATCATAAACAAATGCACTCACATTTCAGAAAAACATTTCCAAGATTCCTGAGTTGCCATAACAGGGAACTAGATCTCATCAACCCAACAGGTGGGGGTCTACATATCAAAGGAACAGGCTGTCTTCAAACCCGTTTCTTTTTTTTTTAATTTTTTTTTAAATCAAATTTGATAAAAGCCAGCAGAATTCCAAGATTTCAGCAAATGCATATATTTTGCTCAACATACTGTTCAACAATTATTATTCCATCCTCCACTGCCCCACAGGAACTCTCCAAGTAATTATCGAGGTGAAAGGCAAGGTGTATAAAGAGGTAGAGAGGATTTATTTGCCATGATTCTGTTCATGACCATCTGCCAAAATGAATGTGTGTATAAAGTGATTAATATTTTCTGATGTTTATAAAATATCAAAGGACTCCAAATGTCTATCATACTTTGTCATTAACATGCCTGTACTGTGAACACACAGAATCACTTAAACAGAGATTTAACTTCAGTTAGTAGTATTTATATAATTCAGATTTGATTACCTCACAATTGTAAATGTTTTCATTCACTGTATCAGATAGCAGTCAGTTACAACCCCATTTTTCCAGACAGGAAATTAAAGTATTCAAGGGTAAGGCTTTAAAAAGCACACAGGAAATCTGCTGCAAGTCACACTGAAAGTCTGGGACAGAGTTAGTACCCGCACAGCAATCCCAAACTAGTATTATAACCACCAGCCCATCCTTTCTCAGTGAAAAGCAAATGCCTTTCTAAACCAACTGCAAAGAGAAGCTCTTAATTATTCTGACCAGTAGATATAGCATTATTTATAAAGTGGCAAAGGTACCTTTAAGTGACCATCACTTCCACGTGTGCTGTTGCAGAAGACCATTACTGCCACGGCATTCACATGTTCCAAGTGAAAAGTGGTTTGTTTTTTTTGCTTCATAATAGACTATTCTTGTCAGCACTTCTTTGGAGATCTCAGCTAACTCATCCCCTATGTAGCTTAGCTTGTATGAGCTGATGGGATCATGAAAGACATAAAACTGCTTTAATTTCACATTCTAACATTATTTCCATCTATCCAGACCACACAAACTAACAAAGAAATACTCTCTTACTAACATAAAGCACCTTCATCACTTACATCTATGGTCTTTTGACATTTCAAGTCCCAACATAAATTTAATTTTCCCTATGATCCGGCATTACACCACCTACTGTAACTTCACTGATGAAATGCAAGAATATATTGGGCTTTCACTTCTTTTACACAGAGAGTTTTAGTCCAAGTTTTATTCCGGAGTGAATTTAATAAATTTGGTGATACAATCTTAATTATAAAAAGCTTTTCCCAGGTGGAAGTGCATTGACCAGAAGACTCCATTTCCAATACCCTATCACCTGTAATAGAGCATGACTGGTGAAATAATTTAAATAATATATTTACACATATACTTATCCTACAATCTCCACTTGGATACTTGAAAAAAGCATGTTTTTTAATAAAAACCGATATTAGAAACATTCAGGTGTGTTTGAGGGCAGTACTATCATTCTGCTCTGTGTTGCTTTGCATTTCACACGAACTGAATCTATTTCAGGTTCTACTAAAAATACACACCAAATCTTTTGAAAGAAGTGCTAGAAATTCAGGTGGCCCCAGTTCAGAGACATGCTGTGTTCTCACACTTTTTCATATATTTATAGATTTGAAATGTTGAGAGGTCCTTCTTCCAAAAGCTCCTTGGCAATACTGTTATCTCCTGGTGGATGGATAGCTGCCCTGATCCCAAATGTGTAGATGTACTCATGGCTTTGATGGACTCCATCCTGCAAAGCCTCTGTTTCAGGTTGTCATCACTAGGTATTCTGGTGATCAGATCCCAAACCATGTTCTGTTTATTGCATACTAGCACCTATTTGACTAACAAAGGAAAATACATCTCCTAATAACATTGGAAGGATTTGGGGGTTTAACTGCCTACTTGCTGCTCATCTGCCACAGGCCTCTGAAAATGCCACACACGTGCTTCTCTGTTGATGAATTAAACAATTGTCTGCCTGCCAACAGCCTCTGTGCTAGAGTTGAACACTCTTCTCTGCTTTTTGCATCCTGCTATAGGGTATTTTATTGCATATGTGAGTATTGCTCAGCTGCCCCAAGGACAGGCCACAGTTCCTGGCATACAGAAAAGAACAGAGGCAATGAAGGCACCTAAACAGTTACGCCTATCAGACAACACAGTAACACTTCAAAATTGGAGTATTTCAGCTTTCAGCTGAAAACTTATTTTTATTTTTTTCTAGTATTTAAGTCTTCAATGACAACAAAAATAAACATTGTGGAGAGCTGTTAATATACAATGAAAAGTTTAGTTTAAATGAAAATCCACACTTCTGGAGTGCAGTTTCAATAGAAAAATCCCAACTAGTTCTTCAGTACTGCAGGATATAAACTTTTAGGGTGAAGTTGAGCTAACATAACAGCTTGCCACTATCCAAACAAAACATCTACTTCTTTCCTCTCCCTTTCCTTCCCCTCCCTAGGTACTCAGCTGACTCTGTTAACCTGACAGAAAATTAATCCAGCATACAAAAAATGAAATATGCTTCTACTACACCTAATCCCTCTGGATAATTTAGTGGACTGTGTTTAGGTGTTTGCACCATGGTACTTAATACATAGGCAGATAGTAATCTTCAACATGTATATTTTCCATCCTTTCATTGTATGTTTTAGCTCAAAGTTAAAGACAGCACCACTTCAGTTTCTTCCCAACATTAAATTATGCCATTCATGTAATTTTACATGGTCTGTATTTGAACTAATAAAATCTATGTTCCCTAAAGATTACAAGAAGCTGAAGAATAGCTAAAGCACAAAAATCTTCTATAGCTGTCCTCTGATTAATGAAATACCAGCTGTGTCAAGCATAATAATGACTACTGAAATGTAACCATGCAGTGGACCACTATATGAGTTTGGTGCAACTCTAGTCAAAGATGAGAAATGTAACACTGCCTTCTATTTTGATAAACCAAAACAGGGGAAAGCCATCATCTGGTGCACAGCTGCTTTGATTGCTGTGAACAATCAAATGGAGGGGGAAGGTTGCTGATGTGTTGTTGACTTGATTTACTACTGTATTGTGGTAACCAAAATGCTGAACTATGTAGAAACTCAATATTTTCTCCTACAGATGTACAAGGATAGGTAAAATGTGTAACACTTGGGCTTGAGAACAGAAACAACCTTTAAAAATTCTCAGTTCTCATTCTGATGTACATAAGCATGAGAAGTCAGAAAGGTAAGCCTAAATAACAACAGCTACTTGAGCTAAGTCTGTGATTTGATGCTACAAATCATTCGGTGGCAATATCACTGTAACTCCCAGCTACTCATTCCCACCACTGAAAGGTTTTGTTGGTGTCACTTAAGCCAGACCAGTTTCCTGATCTGATTTAGAGTTTGGTTACACAAACAATTGGATTTGTTCAACTGGGGGTGGCACAGAAATGAGTGCTTGGACTGCATTTGAACTACATAAACCAATACTTTTGCTAAATGCTTCATATTGTTAAATAACCGCCTGTTCCATGTATCATGATCTACAGAACAAAACAGAGTAAAGCAGATCCATGATGAGTATGAGTGCCTCCTTGCCAGAACTGCAGCACTGTTAAGATTGCCCACCTAACTGGATTTAATACAGCTTTAGCTGTATTGTTTCATGTTTATTATTTACGACAGGGCCCTAAATGTGCTTTCAGTAAAGTTATGTATTTCCCAGCTCCACTTGCCCTACTTCCTAGATTAGGGCCCTCTTAGACAGTAGAGGGGCAGACAAAAGACAAAGGACGGTTAGCTCTGGAAATGAAATTTTGTGCTCACAGACCAAGCATGTTAGTAGACATGTGAGCACTTTCACATATTGTTTCTCCAAAGAATTTATTTTTATGTTCAAAAATATTTCATAAAATTCTGAAGTGAAGACTTGAAATGGATAACTTGCAACATCAAGAATGTATTTCTATATAAACATATATTTTATATTTAAAGTTGCAAACATGCAAATATGAAAAATAACTATTAGAGGCAGAATACAATGAGACACTTAGGTGAAAATTGAAAAAATTCTGAATGTGCTCTTACCTATGACAGAAGTTAATGTCATCTCTGTCTGAGAGAATTTTTAAAGGACTTAAGAGTCAAATAATTGTTATGACAGATAAGTTACATTAGGATTTTAAACCTTTGAACAGATCACAGGAAGCAAGTACTATAGTCAGAACATGATTCTCAAGTTTTCTGACCTATCCAGTTTTCTTTACTCCACTTTTTATTCCCCATTCCTCCTCCATTCTACACTCCTAAATCCTCCAAGAACCTCTAGAAAAGGCAGCTAGGTGCCACAGAAATGACTGGAAAGAAATGAGAGGCCATCCAAGATTTGTTAATCAGCATTCATAATAAAGTACCTCACTGCCACCACAGCCTTTCATACAAACAGAAGCCATCAAGTTTCCCTTGAGAAAAGCTGGAAAAGGGGCCCAGGATACAATGCCTAGCAGAGTTCCTAGAATAAAAAGGCCATACTAGAAATTAAGAAAAGCAATCCAAGTGTTATTTGTTGGCTACCCAGGATTTACTAGATGGGACACACTAAGTCACAAGTTCTTGTCTTTTTGTGGACAGGATAAGAGGAGCCAGGCAGAAGCTACAAAAGGAGTAAGGCAGCAATCTCGTAACAAGTATTGGCATTAAGCAAGCAACTTCTCTCCCTCTTTCCTTTCCTCAGTTCTCAGTCCCTGTCTGCAATATCAAAGAGACAGCTGCCTGCAAGCCCTAGATGCTACAGGGCTAGAAAATTGTGAGGGATGTCAGGAGGAACTCAGTAGTCCTCAAAAGCTAGCACACTGTTACGTCCTATGGCAGAGCCTGTAATTCATGAGAGAGACTTTCACACTGCCACCTTGCTAGCAAGTTAGCATCTGCCTCTTCCCTCTGTCCACCCTTTCACCCAGCCCACCCCTATTTTCCAGGGGCAAGAAAATATTTCTCAGTGGTAATATTAGAAATAATCTGTTTTAAAAAGTTTAATTCCCAAATAATGACAGTTGTCTTTTCTCCCATATGCCTTTCCAGTAGGACTTTTGTCTCCTTAAATATTTTTTGTCAGCAGAAAGACATGGCCAGATTATTAAACATTTAGATAACCTTACTATCTAGATAGCCTTACTTTTTTTTTTTTTTTTTTTTTAAGATATCTCTTTCTGTAGATGTGGCAAGAGAGTCTCTAGAATGTAGGAATAGGAAATGATCCTAAAAACACACAAAGAGAAAGACCCCTGCAGCCAACCATACAGAGGCACAAAGAACAAAAAGGTTAATACAACTTCAGTTCTTGCATGCTGCAAAACAAGGCACTTGCAGAGTTCTGGAAGCTCACCAGCCTAAGAAAGGATTCCACAACCGAGCCACAGAAGTTGAGCTAAGGCTAGTTCTCTTTAGGAATAGCTCTAGCGGAGATCTCTACAGTAAGAAGGGACAGCCATGATCCAAATACAGAATATTATTGCTTACTTTTAAATTCTCACTTCATTTGTAAATATTTGTCTTAGGTAGCTTTTAAGTATTGCTTGAAATAGGTATGATATCTACCATAAAGCAATCTCTTCAACTACTCAAAAAATTAAGTTATTTAACTTTAGATTAACAGCGCGAAGAAAGAGTATAAACCTGTTAAACAGCTCTGAGTGGCTTCTTGGGCTGCATTAGCTCTGAATTTATTAGACACACAAAAGAAAAACAGTACCTACCTTATATGACACTGTCTGCTATATAACCATCTTCAGATCAATTTCTGCAATTCAATAGCAGCATGAGCAGAATGAGCATGTTAGTAAGAATACACACAAAAGGTTTTGCACCAAAATATTACCCACTAAAGAAATTTTTTACACATGGGAATTGGCATCAATTCATATAATACTGCACGTTCAAGTACGAATCAGTATGTGAATGATCTTTGTACTTCGTTTTTTCCAACGAGTCTAAAACTTTAGGGTTGGATCTACATTTGGCAAAGTTTCTGACAGCCTCTGACATACAGCTCCGCGCTCTGCATTTTCCGTATTGACTAGATGATTTCAATAATACAGCATCCTCTGGGGAGGAGGGTGGGCAGGAAAACTAAAAGACAACAGCAGTACAATAAAAAGATTAATTCCCCCACCTTGTGGGCAACTACTGAAACAACAAGTTATAGTACCATTTCACAAGGTGTCGTGAGAACATTGATTATCAAATTTCAAAATTCATTCATCTATCAAGTTTCACAGATGAATTTCTGCTACACCGTGAAGTGAACTTTAAAAAAAATTCTTGCAATTAACTCAAAGTTGATTTAAGTAATATATTCCATTTGGTTTATAAAATCCCTCAAAAAGTTAGAGAATATGCCCATTCTCTTGATGCTTACCAGCATCAGCAGTCAAATACTCAATGTTGACGTGCTCTGCTAAAATCTAAAGAATTTCTTACAGTGTACAGAAAGTAAGTCCTGGGGTTCAAATCTAACAAAAATCAATTCCTTCAGGGCTGTCCCTACGACAAGCTTATTGATATTACCATTCTACCTTAAAAACAATCTTAACTAAAAATGCTCCCTGATATGTGTGTTAGCAAGTCATTGTACAATATTTGTATAGTGATCATTGTATCTTATTTTTTGGTTATATACCTTTTGAAACAGGATGCGGTCAAAAGTCGAGTTTCTTACTAAAAGTTAATGATTTCAAGATACTCTGTCCTGCTTTTACTGATAATTAACCTGCAATAATCCTAAAGGGATCAGTTGTATAAGCCATTCTGGACCCACTAAAACCATTTTAGCCCAATGTCATAGCTCTTTAAAAGTCAACAGCCAACTTATTTCTGTCAGGCAAACAGAAAGCACTGCCAGAGGGAAAAAAGACAATAAACATAGGAGGAAGCTTTATAAGCACAGCAGAGTCCTTGTAAATCAACTAAATCAAGGGCAGATTCAGGGCCATACTTATCGGAGCAGAGACCAGGACCTGCATAGCTCATTGATTGACCTATAAAGGTAAAAGGGTAAAGGTATGAGAGGAATTTATATTGTACTGATGAGGAAAAGTTTCAACCCCCTAGAAATACACTACATATGCACTTCCCTATTGTCAGCATCTTTGCATTGAACAAGCAGTTTTGAGAATTATATTCCCTTAACTGTGCTCACCTGCAATAATCAGCAGCAACTAGAAAGAACGCGGACACTGGAATCTGACAGTTGTCAGAACACCAGGAAAGCGGATTTTCCATGTTCCAGCTGCTGATTCCAGTAAAAACTGGAGATTGCTCTCTGCCTCCCTCACTGAAATCCAAACAAGAATTCCTTTTCTTGTTAAAATCCAATACAGCTACTATTTTCTAGTAGCACAGCTTGTCTTTACAAATAGGTAAGGTATTTTTCCTGTTACTGATGCAAAAGGAGTTTACAGTGGAATTTCAATACAAGCTAGCTTTTATCAGCTTTCTAACTCTAAAATGTTAGTCATTTTATAGATTTATCACATCTGCTTTCACTTTCCTTCTCTCCAAACCTACCACAACAATATTGCATTCTGTTTTTTGCCCACAGAAATGCAACCTGAAGACTGAAGGCTAGATTAGGATTGAGATACTGAGCATTTTTACTGTAAAATAAACAACCAAAAATATAAAATCATTTTAATGTAGAAAAATCCTTGCTGACCTGTAGGGGAAAAAAGGAGATGATGCAATAAAATGAATCAAAAGTTTTAAATTCGTAAGTTCCTTCTGATAGGTCAACTCTTTTCAAAGTTATTTTTCCTTTCACATTTAAGCTTTCCTCCTTCAGCTAAGTCAAGTAAATAGACTAACCTATCATCTTAGGTGCTGACAAAGATCTTGAAAACTCCAGAACAGGAGCAATTCACAGCATATAGATGATAACTGCTAAAGTCTGCAGATTTGCATATTCACATCATTGTTACTGAGCAATTATGCAAATAAGACCCACAATCCAAGAAAGGGAATTGCATTAGTAAACTGAACACTATTCATATACTTAGAACAGAAATTTTACTTTATATCTAGATGTGTAACAAAAATGTTTTTTTTTTTCCCTTCAGTCTTCAGTCGCCTTCCATTTGCTGTGTGATGCCATGTGTTTAATTGATAACAGCACCCCCCCTACCTCCTACCCCACCACGAGCATACCTTTGTGCAGGAAATTTTAATAAAGAGACTAAGGCTTTGATTTTTAAGATGAAGCCTGAAGTTGTATGAGGTGACTCTCAAATCTCTCCACATGTTTCTTACATTATCATCATTTCTCTTGAAGGGGGCAGTCCACTGGCATCTGTTTCAAGTAAATTCTTCACACTCAGGTTTGAATAAATATGACTTTTTAAGCTGTTAAAAGAATTATTTTGTCAAATAGATGCTAGCTAGTTTCAAAAGGTATCACAAGTCAGTTTTCACTTTTTAAATTAATGCTTGGTGACCCAAGATATCCTTTTATAGATTATTCTAGTTGTCAAAGATCAATGTTAAAAATATTCCTAGCATGCTAATCTACTATGACAAAAACATTTTTACTGCAAATAATGAGATAAAAATATTGGAACCTTGATTGTTAAGCTGAATCGCTTTAATTGATCCCCCCTCAATTTCACAATTAATCCTCTGTAAGAGACCGTATTTAACCTCTTACTACTAAATCACTCTGTCAGGGTCCATAGTAAACCAAACATTTTTCCCAGACTCTGAAAGTGTTAAACAAATTGTTAATCATGATGATGAAAGGGGTAAAGTTGTTTTATTTGGAAAGAACCACAGAATCACAGAATAGTTGAGGTTGGAAGCAACCCTGGAGATCAGGTAGCCCAACCCTCCTGCTCAAAGCAGTTGGCTAGAACAGGTTGCCCAGAACCATGTCCAGTCAGGTTCTGAATATCTCCAACGATGGAGACCCCACAATCTGAATGCTTTTAAGTTATACAAGGGTTTTTGTTTGCTTGTTTTTTAAAGCTCATTTAAGTGAGCTTGAAGTGGTTGGCATACTATAATTCTGTGGAGAAAAGCACCATCCTGTGACTAGCAGTAACATTCTTAGAGTCCTCATAAGAGGAAAAAGTCTGAATAAAATCCAACTAAAATTCCTATTAAAAAAAAATCCTTAAAAACCTCTGAACTGTTAACAGAAGTGACCAGACTCAAACAGTAACCAACTGTATTTTGAAAATACCCATTTCAGCATATGAAGATTTTAGTCTCTAGATCCAACAGGAAAAACAATGAAAATAATCAAAGGAAAATAATTCCTAAAAAAAAAAGCACACAGTTAAGCATAGTTGCCACTACCATCCTGTGAAAACCACAACTACCTATCCTTAACATGTTAACATGTTTTTGTCTATTATGACACCATTTGATTATCAGTTTGTGCTATGGTCCTTTGAAGAGAGTTACTAGGTTGAGAAAGATCTGCACAGAGGAAGGGTGTATTTCCCTCTACTCAGGAGAGGGCTGAGGGTGCTGGGGTTGGGAGGGTAAGACAGAAAGGAGCAAGGAAGTTGCAGAAAGGAGGCCACAGCTCAAGCAAGAGATTGATAAAACAGCTGCAAGGAGTAGGCAGCCATCCAAGCCTTGGAAAGAGGAACTTCTGAAGAGCCAGAGAAGCCTATGATTCAGGAAGCAATGGAATAACTGAAGCCAAGCCTGGAAGCAAGGATCCAGACTGCCAGCTCCGAGTTCTACTTAACAAGTTAATATTCTAGGTCTTATTCTCAGAAAAACTTGGTTTATAGGTGGAAAAAAGGGAAAGTCTAGGAAGATCTCAACAGTTTGGCCAACTCAAGTACGCTCAGTAATACTGAAATTCTAGAGCTTCATAAAGGCATAAAATCTGCCAGGGATGGAAATCACTTTGTTGCCACACTGTGAAAGTCTGCCTAAGTCTTTGGAAAAAGATGTTCCACTTTGCACTGCAGTATCCAGTTGAAATTCAAAGGTTCTCTGAAAACGCACTCTATGCCAACAACGCCTCATTCCTACACAGCCTACAAGATCTGGGTAAACACAGTATAAGCATTGGAAACCTATTAGTTCCAAACATCTACCTTCATTTAAGCAACAAATGAGCATGGAATTCCTTAGCAAATCATCTCACATGTCCTCTTTACTGCTTGGTCCAAGTGGTAGAGTAGATTGGTCACTACTTCTTCAGCTGGACTTTTTAGTGCTATTTACCAGTTGAAATTCTGCTAGCAACCGAAACAGCAGACACATGAATTTTAAAACCAAAAGATGTTCTATAAAACCCTACTGCTTCTTCAGATTGTTTAAATAGGGAGTTATTTCACTGTATTTACTTACATATAAAGTGAGAAAACAATATCAATTGTTTACAATTCAACCCACAAAGCTTACAAGTAAGAATGAGGAAGAGAGGTACAGAACTGAAGAAAGCAGAAGACTGATTCAGAAACCTGTCATCAGAACCATTTTAAGCTCCAATTCTCTACCCAAACAAAGGCACAAGGTACCTTCCAGACATGCACTAAAAGTAGGCAGAAATGAAATCACCCATTTCAACCAGAGTTAAGAGACAGTACACATATGAACTATCCTTTACATGCCAGACAAGAAGCTGAAGGAAATGCTGGGCTGCATATAGCTCTTGTGCAGTACAGTAGTACAACAGTTTTCCCAGACTTTGCTAGCATCATGTGGCAAATCAATACCATATGATAGTATTTTATTTTTGAAACAGTGTCATTTAAAAGCATACCACAAATAAATGCATATAAAAATTTATTATCAACACTTTTTTAACATGGGGCTTGAAATATACACAACCTTGTCAGCTAATTTAGTTAACGTTTAAGCAGGACTTTCTAGAAAACCAGTGATATCACAGAGTTAAAGGTTATAACACATTTTTTCCATTGCACTAAACAATATTAATAACCTTGTCTGTGTAAAAGCAATAAAATCATGGTTGCAGATTTTCTCTAGAAGTTCTGTTTGGCAGCATACTTTCAAGTATCTTAAGCTTCCTAATTTTGGTGAGATCTTAGGTACGCTTTCAAAGTTTATTATAGAATCCATCAACATAACACTCAATGGACAGTTTATATTCCAGGCCCAGGTCTCATGATTGCTGCACTTACTGAATGGATTTATGCAAGAAAGTTCTCATTTTTAGCTACTAAGTTAATATTGGTAGCTATTTAGCTAGTACAAAATGAAATAAAAAGAAGAAATCATTCACTGATTGTTTCCAAGCTATGTAAGTTGGAAAGAGCATATTTACAAGAGTAAGTACATGCAAGGGCATATTATATCATATTCAAGAGCCAAAGATTGACAGCAAGAACTGAGTTTACTGATCACTCAACTAAAATCTGTTTGCTCGTATAGTTTTTGATCCAGAAGGCTACTTATGTAGTATGTGCCTAGTGCTAAGAATGGAAGTTGTTTCAATAAAGTTAATGGAATTAGTCATCCCATTAAAAACTAGACATATGCTTTGAACAAGCTTAAATATCTTGCTAAATTGACTCTAACAGTCTTCAGCAAAATAAATTGCCACAAAAATAATGCGTCAAAACTGACTTTTAGCTTAATTAGATAGCACACTTCCAGTGAAACAACTATACGCTGAAATATGGAAAATTACTTTTGTTTAAGCCTTGACATACAATGCCATCTAAAAAAGGTGTATTGTACTGTTTCTCCTGGAGAAGTCTTTACAGTGATACAACCAAAACCATATTAATGCACATGACAAGTAGTAAATAATATTTTCCATTTATAAAGTGTAAATTTTCATTTACAGTGTGAACAACCAGATTTCAAAGTAAGCATCTCCATGTAACAATAGCCTATTTCTTTCATACATATTCATTCTTATGTTACTCAAGGGTGCAATATTTTCATGACACAAAACAGACATGGATGAAATTATAGTGGTTAAAGTGTATACACCTCTAATTTAAAGCAAATGCTGTTTAAAAACAGAAGTTTTTAATTAGTTTCAATTAATAACATAAGCATTTTAGTTTTCAAAAAGCTAGAACCACTATTACTTCAACCCCTTTGTAAACTGTAACCTTAGAGTGCAAATTGGTAACCACTTTTTTTCAGAATCAATTTACAAGAATTTTTTGACACTAAAAATAAAAAAAAAAAAATCAGAGTGGGAAAACTTTTTAGAGAAAGCTGTAATTTCTAAAGCCTTAGATGTTTATTTCAGAGTAATTAAATTGATAGTTTTGGAAATAACATTTTATCCTAAACATATACTTCCCATTACTTTTGAAAAGCAGCACAGGTTTTTTTTAATAAAGCGTTTATGACAGTTAACTTCAAAGGAAGACATCAGATGTATTTTATCTTTATTTTCTGCATAATGCTTCCATGTTGCTTCTAATCAATTTTAGGGATAAGATTGCATACCAAAGGTCAAACCCGACAAATCCTGACATTATCAAGATAGTGTTGGTGGTTTCTTCAACTGCAAAGATGCTTGCTTCACCAGCTTCTGTTGTTTTCTTGCTGCCTGGGCTTCCTCAATGGCACAACAAACCCTCTGTAAAGCAACACATTGGGAAAAAAAATTGGAAGAAAATTAGTGTGTGCAAACCGCAGTTTTCTTCTACAAGATGCTACCAAAAACACCCAGTTGAACAAATATTCATTAGTACATACATACATGCTGGCCAGTTTGTCTGCCTTAAGTTAGATACATAGCTGCTGATTCATGTGCATAATATTGAACACAGAAAAAGCTTCTGTCATGTCATCAATCTACTCAGGTTTTTCAAATAGTAACATTAGTGATGTTATTCACGCTTACCTAGACAAACCTTAAACTAGATAAACAGATGATAAGCAAGTGACATTTCCAATACTATATGCACTCAATAGCTTTTGAAGTCAGGCCTTTCAAAGGTCCAGCATTAAATTCATCAGCACTAAACTCATGGCAAGTCAGCCTATACAATCGGGAACTAAAGCCAGTATCTTAGTAACAACAATACACCATAAAACAGCAGCAATTGACATTTAAATAGCCGTTTCACATCATATGTAGTGGTCACTAACACAAGCATAATGATTTTCTTAAAGATACAAGGCAGATAATGCAATACAAAAATAAAGTAGCACAAAGCAGCTCTTTAAGAGGATGCATCTCTCTCTTTGCTGAATTTCCCCTACTACGAGCTGAAAAGCCTTTTAAAAAAACATACAGATCAAGTATTGCAACGTACTAGATCCACTAATTAGCAGGTATATCAACTCACGATATCCTTTGTTCCTTTTGCTACACATGATCTTGGTGAAAGTTTAAAGACCATAGGAATAAGGTGGTTCTTTTGATGAAAATTTACTATCAGAGATCAAATTAAATAATTTTTTCTCTTCTAAAAAAAGATTTGGAAAAAAATTATATATATATATATATATATATATATACACACATATACACACACACCTACATCTACTAGTTCTAGCCTGAGGTAAAGGGCTATGAAAGGGGTTATGTTCAGGCCAAAAAAATCAACATTTTCATTACCTTATCTGGAAACACAAAAGCAGCATGGATTGTACTTAAAACAAGATATAAAGGCAAAAGTTCACAATGAAAACACTCTTGATAAACTGGATAAACAGCTGAAATCCACAAAAGGATAAATTAAAAGAGAACCAAACAATAATGCCCAACTGAGTTTAACTGAGCAAGGCAGTATGATTAAACCAATAACTTTTATTTAATTCCTCAATTCCAAAGTATCCATTCCTAGTGCTCATGACTGTTTACCATTAAACATATGTTATGCATAATAAATGTCTAGAGAGAGGAAAGTAGGGGTAGTTTGGATGGTCAGTCTGATTTTACCTGACAATTTTCAGCACTTATTGAAAGCTGAAGTGTTTCAAATGCTTATGAGTGGTTTTTTTTTCCCCATGATTTCAATAAATGGCATATAACAATGAATATAAAGATAAAGAATAAGTCAAGCTGGATGGCTGGACAATATTCATCAGAAAGTACATGAAGTATTTCAAACCCTTATGGACTTCTGGTAACTCAGGAAGGCTGGGGAAAGTCTCAGAGGACTAGGAAAAGGAAAACCCAAAATCTTTGTTTGTTTTTAAAGGAGACAAAGAACAAATAAGTTGCAGATAACCTTAATCTGATCTTACAACTTTTGCTTCCGTATTATTTTCACATGCTAACATGGGACACTACAGAAGCCATCACAGAAATGACAATTATTTGTAAAGCATACTTTTTTGTGGTCTCCTATAAAATTGGGATAGTTTTACAAGTGGGATCAATGGAAAGAGGGGAGATGCAAAGTGAAGAGTAATACTGATAAACTCAAGCAACAAAAAGCCATGAAAGACAAAAAGACTTCAGGACAGAAAAAATTCATCTTCAGTACATAAATACCAGTAAAGGAACAAGTTGTTAGGCAGTGACAAAAAAGCCTTTAAGAGAATCAAACACACAAGTTGTCCCTCTCTGTGTGGTGTGGCCTACAGACATTGTATATTGCCCCAGCTTTGGTCATGACATTAAAAGATGCAGACAAACTGAAAGTATTTAAACAAGTCAGGCAAAAGCTCTATTTGGAAGGCAGGGCATAAGAAGCTGCTGAAGGAACTTTCTCTTTAGAAAAGAAACTGTGAAGAAAATATATATTGTTCCAATATGTAAGAAGATGCTTTAAAATGACAGCATGTATTTTTCCTGCCCAGTCCACTCCATTCTTTGGGATGGATTACTCAGTTAAATAGGAGCAATTTGACCCATATTCTGACTGCTGGCTTGCCATTTACTGGAACTACAATATTAAGTCTCTTCCAACATGCTGTGAACCTAACTGATCCCATTTTTGCGATCAGGGGAAAACTCCTCCTCCCTCATGATCCGATACAAATACACAGTGAGACATGTAGTTTTCTAGGCAAATTCTTCCTTTGTTGAAGTATTGTTTACCTTGCAATTTAGAAAATTTGTTAGCCCACGTGAGTTAGCTACAGGACTCAACCATCCACATGACAAGAACTCCCAAAATACATCAGCTTCCCCAGCAACATGAACATTTACAGATAAATGGTAGAAAATCAGGGGAGAGAAAAAAAATAAAATCAAGAAAGTCTTTTCACACGAACATACACTTAATGGGCAAACACAGTGCTCTTGAAATAATGAGGGGGCAGCAGAATTCAGAGGTACATTGAATCCTTGAGACCATAATGAAGTTAACCAAGCCCATTATTTGAATTTTCTTTTACTGCACTTTGATACATGAAGCATAAGACAATGTAACTTCAACCCTAATCTACTATTGCATATACTTTCTTGAATGCTTTAACCTGTCTAATCCTACTGCAACTTAAAATAATTTTTTAATGAGAAAGTATGGTAACCAGTCCCCAGGTACAACAGTCCATTCTATACCTGGTCTCTAAATGTTACTGTCTTTTTGACATTCTGAGTTTCAACAACTGTTAAAAATATAATAAAGGAAGAAAAAAGAAAAGAATATACCTTTGCTGTAGTTTCATCCTGAAGCTGAATTGTCTTTATGCATTCGCGACCCATACTGTCCTTCCTTTGGAACATCCCTTGATCCTATTGCAGAACAGAACAAAAATGTAGTTTGGATGACTCACATGACAAGAATGCAGAATCTGATACTGAAATGGCTTGAAAGTCAACCTCAAATTAGATTTCTACATGGCCTCTATCCAACCCAACCCATACTTCCAAAAAATCTGAAGTAATTCCTTTCTCATAGTTCCACAGCTAGCAGTTAGAACCCTTAAAAGAATTAGGATTATGTTTAGACCTCTCAATAAACACTATTAAATGAAAAAAAATTACACGCTTCTCTTACCATAACAGTGATTTTTAGCACACTTGCTTCATAAAAGGGACGGTGTGTAAAATCTTCAAATAAATAATCCCACTCTGTTGTTAAATGGCCTAAGATTTCCACTTCTTTTACATATATCACTCTCCTGTTCAGAAGACAAAAAACACTGAGTCATATTCCATTTTCCCTTGAACCATAATCTTATCAGAAAACAAAACAAAACAAAGAACAGAACTTAGTTTGAGAAGGCATTTTCTGCATGAATCAAAAATAGCCACTCAATAACTGAGGGACTAGATTTCCTTAAGGACTTTAAGATGACTACTTTGTCCATCAGTCTTATAGATGATTTATGTTAGAACATGGTATGCAACAGAAAAGTTAATTAAAACCCACCCCGCTCCCTCCAAATCCAAACATTTTACCACAGTTGATTGCTAGAGGATTTTCAGTTAATTCAAACCAGTGCACAACAGCCAGCCTACACCAGATGAGGGCAGTGAGACAGCTAACTACTGGCTACACAGTGACACAAATGCAGAGAAGTTAGACTGACAGATAAAGTTGCTAAAGTTTACAGTTGCTAGTTAGCTGCATCCTAATTACTTTAGGGCTCAAATGTCAGCACCAGTACAGCACTGATGTAGCACATCAATACAAAAGCAGTCTTGAATAGAATTAACCTAGAACTTTTATGCATGTGGACAGAAAGTAGGATAAGGAGAAAAGCACACATTGAGCTAAAGCAGCAAATAAGTAGGCCACCAAAAATTATCATTAAAAGACTGTGGTAGTATCTTGAAAAAGCTTGTTCTATTGCAGCATAAATTTTGAGGTGGGCTAGTTAAAGACAAACCCCATGGGCTGCCTCTTAGTCTCTCTTCATGGATAAGCCTATGACACATGTTCAGGAAGGTCAAAAATCAGTGACGTTTGGCATGTGGAGATCATAATCCATAGGCTCCTTTTCGTTATCTAAATATATTTACAAAGTTTTGATTCCTCAAACTGATTGTCTGAGACTAGTAACACCTTTCATTCTAAAAATCCCCTGAGGAGTTTAATATTACTTCATACTTGTATAAAAAAAATTTAAGACTCCAGTTAGAGTAACTTTTAATTAAACAAGACTGTAAAAATACGCATTATTAAAAGACTGGTTTGACTGTAAAGACTTAGCACAAGCTAATTTAAAAAGTCAGAAGCAAAGAAAACAAATGAGTACTTTTTACCTTCAGTATGATGCAAACATCACACCCCTGAGTCAATTAAAATGTCTTCCTAAATTAGTATTTAGTATCAACATCATTTAAGAGTTGATTGTCATTTTACAGTTTCCATAAAGGAAATAAATTGTAAAATCAAGAAGAAGAAAAAAGTTAAGGAAAGTACATGCACAGAGAATGGTAATAAATTTATTTTTTAGACTTATCCAAATGCCTGATCCCCAAGCTGAACCCAATAGTAGCTTTTAGGGAGTCTTCAAAACTTCATACCTATTGGTAACAAGAAGGTTTGCCCTTCTGCCTCTTGGAAGTGCACAGTGGTATCGATAGCTCTCTCTTTCTAGCTTTCTGATGTGCAATTTCTAAAACAGAAAATGAAAAAATATTTGGACCATAAAAAAAAAAACTCAGAACAGTGTTTTAAATTCAAAAGCCTTTAAAAAAAGGTTACCTAGTTGATCTGGTTCTTTAAAGGCAGCCTCTCAAATTCACTCCTGAAGCTGAGTCACTGCAACGCCTGTTCTCTTCCACTCGGCAGGTGGAACAGTGACGCTGCAGTGCCATTAGACTACCGGACTGGTCAGCTTTCACTCCTTTTTCTTAACATTTCTCTTTTTTTTTTTTTTTTTACCATTTAGTAATTCTCATTCTCTATGCCCCTCCTTGCAGGCATAATTAAAGAGTGAAAATCCTGTGACAGTATCTTTAAGGAATACAGGGCATGACCCAGACCCATAAAAACAAGAAGCTATCAAGTTACAAATACTCAATACACCACAAGGTCAGGCTTCTGAAGTGCCAGACAGAAAAGCTTATTAAAGATCCAAAATACAAGGGAAGATATAAAATGCAGATCAAATTACTGTTCTCATTCCATGTTTCTTTTAGACAACTACAACTCAAGTGACAAACTATGTGAATATGGAGATAGAAAAGTTTCAAATAAAAATGTATTTAAGTGCTTCCCAGCTATTTTTAGGTTCTTTATTAATTTTTGGATTAAGCATTTTTTCAGATTTCCTATTCTACACTTGCTGTTTAACTTAAGTGTAATGTTTTCTGCAACATGTCACAAAAAGCACCAGAATTTTACAGCATTCCATCAACTCTAAATAGCAGCATGGAAAAGTGTCTTGCAGTTGACTTAAATCAAGCTCACAATAATGCTGGCTTAATAGGCAAGAGGATTCAGTTAGATATATCAATATATCTGTGCGAAATGGATATGCATCAAAATGTCATGTGAAAATTTATAAAAAGACAAAAGTTAAGAAATGAGTAATGCATCACAAGTGGGCACCCAACCTCAAACTGCATCTGCAATCTGCGCAGACTACTACTTCTCATTCTATGAATTTCTTAGTAAGTAGGCAGTGTGTTTCTGTCCAAGCTAATTTGTTGCCTGCTTTTAACCCCTATGTGTTATGGGAAAATATACTTGGGTTACTAGTTCGAATGAATGTTAATCTTCAGGACAGAAATGATCTGCTGGTATTAAATATATGATTTCTGGTAAAATCTTGCATGCATTTCAAGTATTAGTGAAAGGTTGCTAGAACTCACATTCAGACTGTAATTGCCATGTACACTGTAATATGTAATCATTTCTAAGGAATCTTATCTGTATGCCGGTTTTGTTAACTGTCTGAGATCATGAATTCTCTGTGCAGCACATCTACCGCGGTAGCAATGTCATACATCACACATACATCTAAAACTAGCCACCAAAAGAACATTCAAGGGGGAATCCCTTAAAAGACCCACTCCCGTTACCATCCGGAAGGCTGGAATTACATGAAAGCTATTCATAAGCAACTAGAGAATGTGTAGAAGTGTCAACAATAGACCAGTGAGATTATATGGTCTCAGCCTTGGAAACAAGTGTTAGAAGGAGGACGTGCATAGCAACACTTTACCCTAAGAGTCTAGCCTAGAAAGCATCTGGATTCCATTGCTACTCAGGAAACTTAAGCACAGGACTCCAGTGCAGTAGTCAAAAAACATACAAGCCTAGTCAGCGTCACAAACCTAGTTAGGTTTCCTGACAGCCACAAGCCCTTTATATTCAAAAATTATGTCATTAATAGAAGGTGTTACAGAAACTCAAATTACTACAGTCCTCCTAGGTCACAAAGTAAAACCATTTATTGCTAAGCTCAAAAGCTTTCAACTATTGCCACACACTGAAGTCAACTGTGATGCTGAAATTTAATCTACAGTATATACCTCTCAAATGTCTACTCCATTATTTAAAAAAAAAAAAAAACTTAGTAGTGCCAAGACATTGATTGACACAGTTGCTGTAGTTACACATCTTTCTATTCAACCCTCTTCAACTAAGAATGTTAAATCAGTGCACAAAATCTTTACAATTTACACAGTCCACTTGTAAGTGATGTTTAATTAGCAAAAATGAACAAAGACTCTCTAAGCCAACACAACTACCTTTTTTGTTGTACAATCTGTTTTAATGGAACATGTGCAGCTTCTGTGTAAGAACATGAGGAAACAAAGAATGAATGCCACAGATCATCTGTCTGGAAGCAAAAAGCATGAATCTCACATCAAAGAGTAGCAAGTGCTTGTTACTGGATGCCCCAAAGTCAATTTGATGATCTTCATAGCAAAATAAGATCACGTTTGGTTTTCAGTTTACTGCCATTACTGTGGAATTCAGCCTCTAAATAACAGTAAATTTCTTAAGTTCTTTCTGATAAACTAGTGTGAATATTCTTAAAATGAAAGAAGGAGCAAAAAGTCTGTATACTGCCAGTTATTCCCTGTAAAGATAACTTTTCTTAGCAATTTAAATAGCTGAAACCATAAACTGATAAAATGACAATAAAAGCTAAACTTTACTATGTCTATCTTTTTATGATCAACCATTTGCAGGCTAAGGATTTTATACAGTTTGAGTAATATAAGCAGAAAGATCTTCTGTTTGTTCAGTTTACATCAGAATCAATTAAAACAGGCTTAACCTTTATTTATATTTGCATTTTATTTTCATACATTTAAAAATTTAACAAATACCTTGAAGTATCATCATATACTGCAATAGATCAAAAAAAGCCTTTAAACTCAAAGGTGGATTAAAAGTTCAAGAGTTTATATCAAGAGCACAGTTTTCCTGGATTTGCTCCCCAATAACATGATGGTTTTTTTAATCAATTCAGCATTTGCCACCAAAAAAAAATACAGGGTCCCCATCTTCTGTAAAAAATGTCACTTTCTGAGCATCTTAAAACTTTCTGATACTACAAAACATTCACAAAATGGAAAAACTGCTATAAAAATCTGCTCATCTCTTCAAAACACTGGCAGTGATTCAACCAAGAATAGAACCTGCAGTTTCTTGAAATGTAGCTTAGTATTCACTCTGCTACACAACACTGTCTGCCCACCTTATTATTCATAAAGAAAGTGTCAGCATTCTTTATAAAGCCCCATGTTTTAAAAGGGGAAATGAAACCAAGTAAAGCCACAGGCATCAGTACCACGAATCACATCGTGTCAGATCCCAAGTGCTGCCTCTCCGTACCCAAGCAGGAAGCAATACCTGCATTCTAAAAAGCACAGGCTAACAAAGCCAAAGGCATCACCTGTTCTAGCAAATCTCATCATCTACAAACACTCATCCAAAGATAAAAAAAGAAATCGATGAAATCTTATTTCTTGAGAATCAATTCTCCTAGAGTTACTGTATTTCTTCTTTGATTTCTCCAACGGTACATGCCGCACATTTATGTTTAACACACTGCATTCTACACCCCTAAGCCTGACTGTGCATGAACTAGAGACATGGCTTGCCAGACACCAAATTTGACTTTAAAGGTTTTGAAGTTATTGAGCAGATCCCCCTATAGTCCATATGCATTAGATGTAGCACCCCCTTGGAAAATGCACTAACCACCAGTTTACCGATGTGAACTGAACTACCTGATCTGGCTGCTGAACTTTTTCTGCAAAAACAAAACTTCTGAGTGGGAAAAAAATGGCTCATCTTGCAAGATTTACACATAAAATCGTCATAAGCAGAGCTCTAAGGTCTATGTCATCATATCTCTCTCAAATATGAGATTGCTTTTATCTAAGGCTTTCCCCTCCCCCCCCCCAAACCACTGGAGAGTATTAAGGGATCATTCCTGAGGGTTTCACACTTGTAAGCGTCTATTTATTTTTAAAGGACATGTGCATTAAAGCGAAACATTAAAAACAAACTATCTGTAGAAGAATGAGCTCAAAAGCAAAAAGTGACTACCTAACCCTTCCCCACGGAAAAGGGAAGGAGTTGAGAGCTAGAAGACATGCAAGAGCAGGGTGTTTGGAGAGGAAGGAACCATGAAACACAAGTTTCCCGTCAACTGAGGAAAGTCACCTTTAATTTAATACAAATGACAAAGTCTGTGAAGGGACCTGAGCGGAGGCGTTATTATGGCTGGAGCAGCAGGCTAGAGGCAGAGCTTTCTCAGATGAATTTGGATTAATCAATCAATTTAATGAAGTAAAATTCAGTGCAGGAATCAGGCATGATATACAGTCAGACAAAAAACTCCAAAAGTATATAATGGGGGCAAGAAAGGTATTTGAAAATAACTTCTACAACATATATAGGAGAATAATTTCTGGGCCAGTATTCGTAAGGCAGACAGTGAGTATCATGAAGCCATGAATGCAGGCAAATACAGGAAATAGTCCAGACAAATTTACATATTGCAATAGTCCATTTGTAAACAAAGCAAGCTTGTTCTCTAGCTCTTTTTGGAGGGGGAATGACACAGTGAGTTAAAGATCAGAGGGTGCTGGGACAGTACTGGTCATAGTGGGTCATACCTGGATCCAAAAATAAACAGAACTAGCACCTATGAACTGAGCTGCTTATGGAACATAAACTGAGTTATTGGGGAGTAAGTTTGTGAAGGCAAATGAACTGATCTTCCAACTAATCTTCCTTGCTAAAATATCCCATTTCCTGTAAAGACACTGTCCACCTTGTTTAGAATTTATATTAGAAAACAAAACCTCCTCTAACACCAACCTCTAGTATAAAATCAAAATCAGAGCGAATTTAAAAAGCTTTATTCAATTAACGGACTACTGAGAGGAAGAAACTATATTTAGAGAGCTACGCATAGGATTCTTTTTTGGTTAATATTCAATTCTGATCTACACAAATTAGGTCTAAGAAAAATACAAATATTAGATGTGCAAAAACCGCATGATATCCAATTTCCAGTGTTATTTGTGCTACCTTTTCCTTTCTGAGAGATGGAAAAAATATAACGCAACAGGAAGCACATTTCTGAAAAATATTGCAACCCAAATTATCATCACATTAAGAAATATTTCTGTTTTACTTAACAATACAATGACTTAATTTCACTTAATTAGCTAAATTAAAAATACGTGGGGGTTGTTAATAATGTAAGTTGAAAAGCAAAGCTGACTGTTGGCCAATATATTCAAGAATGACATGAGCAGAGAGATGTCTCTGCTCAAAGTTTATTCATGTTTATTCATAAGTAAATGATTTGCTCCTAGTTAAGCTTAGTTTGTTAATTTATAAGGTGTGGTATTAAAAGTAAGATTTATGGCATCACTTGCTTAAAAAATATATATATATGTGTATGTGTGTATATATGTATCTCCACATATCAATTTATGTTAATAGCTGTAAGCTTACATTTAAATATGTTGAAAAGAAAAGCCCCAGAAGATTCTGGGAATGAAACCAAAGTCAACTGAGCCTTTTTTTTTTTTTTTTTTTTGAGAGAGAGAGAGAGAGAGAGAGAATTTCACAGTTAAGAAAAAGAAGTATTAGTGTTTACCTGAAGTCATGGTGGTTCATCAGATGTGTAAATGGAAGGCCTATGGCATCTTACAGAAACCATGTATACAAGTTTTCTTAAAATTTATATAGAAACAGTATTTCTATATCATGAAATTGTAAGCAAGCATTTTCACAGAAGAAAGTTCTATTCAACACCATCAATTCTGCACAAGTATCAAAATATTGCTCTCTCTCTTCTTTTAAAGTCCCAGCTCCAAGACAACACTAACAAATGAACAAACTCAACACCTACTCTTGATTTTTTTCAAGTGCCTTCAGCAGCTCCCATACATAAGGGGCTAAACACTCTTAGAAAAACAAATGAAAAAGCTCCCTATGTCTCTTATCTTCCTCATTCATGTAACTTCACTTYAGATGGTCACTCAAGTTTCTTTTTTGCCCCCTCTTAGTCCAGACAACATGAAATGCTGTTTTGTTTAACTGCTACATAGAAAAGACATGAGTGACTGGGGGTAGGGGGAGTGGGTGGGAAGATGTTAAATTGAATCATGTCCTTAATATAAATACTTAAGGCAGATAAAAGACCATGAAGAAAATCAAGAAAAAATAAGGAAAATGTTTACTCCATTATTCCAGTTCTTGCTGCGAATGCCAGGAAAGAAAGAGAAAGAAGAGAAACATTAGAAATAGACTGAAAAATAAGGATTAAAACTGACATCTAGAAGGAAGTAGCAAATATACAGGCTTTAGTTTTAAAATGGTAATATATGTAGTTATTTCACACTAACTTTTTATCAATAAAATAAATATTTTTAGGTAAATTTTAAGAAATTTACCTAAAATAAGTTGAAATATAATTTAACTGGATTCCAACCATCTGGAACATGAAACAACTATTATTCATTCTCCATGCGCTAGCCACATCCAGATGTGGAAGGAGGCTAGATGACCATATGATGCCTGTAGCTATGACATATTAGCATTAAGAACAACACAAGAAAAAACAAAAAGGTGATATTTTAAGAATTCATGCAGATTTTGCAACTGCTGATACCAAAGAAAATTACTGAAATTGCATTACATACCAAGTAACTCATGTTCTATTCATTCCATTTAAGAATTGCTTAGTTTGTGAACCTGCTTTAGCTCTGTTTCTAAGCAAAATATTAGAACTGAGTGTCAGTGTTTCCACATATTTAAAGTGTTCTAAAAGTGACTTCTTTCCCAAGCAGGAGACGAGCAATTAATGAACATAATGTGTGGAAGACCATTTAACAGTAATGTTGCAGTTTCTCCAGTATATTCCGTTTAATACTAACACTGAGTCTTGTTTGTTATAGAGGCTTGCTAATGAAATAGGCTGTCAAATTTTAGCTACAGATAATATCTACCATAGATCCCAGCAGTTTTTTTCTAATACGATCCCTTATTGAATCCTTTAGGTTAGAGAAATTTAACTATTTACAGTGCAAGGTCATACCTCAAATAAATCATAACCCTCAGCTTCCACTCTATTGTACGGCCGGATGATGCCATCTTCATGAATAAGACGTGGAGGACGGAGATTAGAAACTTCTTCAGTTGATTCTGCCACCCTGCCAGAGACAGCAGAACAGTACCCTAGTAAGTTTACTACCGTTTTGAGTTTCATACTCATGTTGCCTGCTGTTTCCTCAAATTCTTTTTCTAGCACTACTTTTTCTTACAATACTTTCCAAAGCTGTGCTTAAAGCACAGAAAGTCCCTGATGCGCAGTTAACTGAATTTCAGACAGACAACATTTCCTCCTAAAATTCCAGTGGTCTGTTTTTCACAATAGGTTTAAATAATATTTAGATATTTGTATTCAGGAGTACATAAACCTATTTCAAAAGCAAAATTTGCAGTTAGGTGTTGTTTTATTTAGGTTTTTCATATGAACTTCATTAGCTTGAGGGGAAGGGAACGAAAGGAGACAACTGGCTAGTTGTTGCCTACCTGAACCACAACACTGCAAGACATATTCTGAAGCAGCAATTTTTAGACTTTATGGCAAAACGCATTCATGACAGGCTACTACTGGAAGCACCTCCAATACTGTACATTCTACTGCATATTGCAATTAAGGCAAATAATTTTGTGTCAGTACCAGATTTCTTCACCATCTGGTGCCCAGCACATGGAGAATTCAGCTGAACTGACTAGTCCAGAACTTCCCCTTGACATTTTACCTTTGAATTCCCTGGAAGGTACTGCTTGCCATATCTACGATGCCACCTGTTGGGCGGGCTACGACTCCTACAAGCCCCTTTCCAATTCCTTTAAAGAATCCAGCTGCACCTTCTTTTTTAGCCCCTTTAAAAGAAGAAAAAATTAAATTAAAAACAAAAAAAAAAAAGAGAGAGAGAGACTGGGATTGAGATTGTTTTAAATGACCAGCCTGTTTAATTACAGAATTAAACCATTACTGCTCCAACCTGCATTAGGACTGCTTTGTAGAGGAAATAGCCTCAAGCAAATGATTACAGACAATCATACTGATAACCTAACAGCCTTCACAAAAATACATATTGATCCCAACCATAAAACCAGATCTGTTTATTAAGATTTCTCCCCTTCCCCCAACCTTTGGAGTACCAACAGAGTGAATTAGGAATGAGACATTTGTCATCTCTAATGAACACGTCATTTTAATTGTTCATCATTTTTGCAGTACGGCAATATATTAACTCAGCATCTAATATATCTATGTGCCATTTGTATTATTGGATACTGTAAGGAAAATGTTCTAATTGCTAAAGCTTTTTCTGTTGGTGCTTATTTATTTATTTTTATTATTTTTACTATCTTTGTTCTAGCTTTAAACAATGAACTTGGTACTACAGCAAGCCCAACAAAATATTCAGTGACAACCACTCCTTATTTAGATGAAATAAGTTAACAGCTATAAATATATGCAAGTATATTACTGCGTAAGGTGGCATTTCAAATAAAAATAAAAAATAATCTTATGCTTCAGGATCACCGCATTTACATCTATATTTATTAAACTTAAACAGTTTTTCAGTATCTTACAATTTAATTTTTAAGCAGTGCATTGCAACCTTTGTGCTTACCTTCTACAGGTTTAGTGATTATGCCAGTCACACCCCCAACAACACCCTAAAACAAGGAACAGAATTAAATTCTTACTTAGAGATAGGAATACTATAGTCTGGTTGGGTAATCAAGTGTTTCTCATCCTTCATTTTACAACTTTTAGCCAAGTTCAATATCAGAAATAATGGGGTTTGGTGGTGGTTTTTTTTGGTTTTGGGGGTTTTGTTTTTTTAATTCTTAAGAACACGCTAACAAAGGGAAAAGAAAGAAGGCAAAAGACAGGAAATGAATAGATGAATGAACATTTATGCTGGCAACAAAGACTAACACATTTTTTGTAGAGTAGCCTTTCTTGTAATAATTAAGAAAGCCACCATTTCATGTTCACTACTAACAGAAAGCTGTCCATACTGCCCAAACTCCCTGTCATGAATGAGTGACACCAAATATTCAAGATTAACATCAAGTAATTCTGTTATAGACTTTAAATTAAAGGAGTTTAACAACACTAAGGTGGAAGAATAAAAATCCAGAGAGGCAATTTTTGAATTTGTCAGCAAACAGGATCAAAAGCAACAGCTCAATATTTATAACTTATAATTACTTAGAAATAAGCTGACCGTTTTTATTTTGAAGGGCAAGTGATAGAAGTTTTTAGGATACCTAATTCGCATTCAGGTAATACAGATCTCAGCAATTGTCTCCATCAGGGTTGTCTCATACTTAGGATTGTAGCTAGAAATAAATGCGGCGTTTCATCGACCAGAAAAGGTTCCTGACTTCAGATACCAAAAAAGACAGAGCTTGTATAGAGGCCCCTATTTCAGAAAAAATTCTGCAACCTGATGCAGTACTTAGAAGGATCTAATCACAAATAGAACTTGCATAAAACTAAGTCAAGAAAAACTTGTAGTTTTTATAAGACCTCATTGTAGAAAGCCATTCCTATCACAGAACATGTGCCCAGGGATGATTGGCAGCCAACTCACCTTACTGACAGAACTGACTGCAAGGTAACCTAGGGACACAGTTACTTTAACTGGGTAACATATTCTTTGAACATGAGTAACAATGGATTTACGTACATAAATCACAGGAGAAATTGGTGAGACTTCCTATGCTTTTCCTTTTTGAGGCCCTATCTACAATTCTAGTTGAAGAGCTACAAAACCTTAAACACCAAAATGGATCCAAGACACTGAGTCTCCTATAAACTGACTTCCTGTTGGTCATTTTTGTTTAGTTTATGAACTGATAAAGCCAAAGACAACATTATCAAACTTGCTTGTATATTACTTATGATTTTCAAGCATGGATTAAGCATCAGCATATCATACACTGATCTTCAAATTTATACCCGTAACAAGCCTTTTCCTCCCTTGGCCAGACTGTCACCAAAATCTTTAGGCTGACGACCCATTTCCTCTCTCCGTTTCTGCTGATATTCTTTGTCCATAGTGATAGCAGCCAAACCTTTTCCAACAGAACCAGTGATCCTAGACACCACCCCTGCTGCACCACCTGATGCAACAAAGCAGAAAGCAGAAGTTACTGTTCTTTTACAATTTAACAGCCAGCAACACACAACGAACCAAGGTTTCTCTTTGCAATAAATTCAGGTATTATTAATTTACACAGACCGACTATTGGGTTTTCTTATGAAAAGACTCCAGAATCTGTCCTGAAATCTATAAATATAGCAAAAGATAACTCTTAAACTACTTCAGCACGTTATATAGGAAATCAGATTCCATCTAGTATGCTCTAATTGCTGTAATACATAGCTAAATAAACATGCAAGTTAACTGTAACAATAATTTGTCCTAAGCATACTCCTCAGTATAACATTTTAGGACCATTAAAATTACTTTCCTTATTCATCCTCAGCATGCTACAAAATATACACACAATGCTTTCTAATATGCTTCCTCATCTAACAAAATAGAGATTTAGAACCTCCCAAATTAGTTAGGTATGAATGATCTGTAATGTGGGTACTGGCAATACCCTTCGGCAAATTTAAATACTTGCCAAAAAAATTACCATAGATATTTAAAAATGTTTCTCTTCAAAATAAGGAAAAAAAACCCTCTACAAACATGATCTGTGAGTTAATATAATTTATCAAAAGTGTAACACTACAGTACATACCCACTGTGTGTCCAAGGAGACTCTTAACACCAATTACAAAGCCTTCAGCAAATTCTTCAGGTCCTTGAACAGCTCCCTGAAAATTAACCTTATTATGAGTAACAGAAAAGTATACGCCTATACAACCTGAACCACCAGCAAGTCCTTTACACTGGTAAGAGTTAAATAACTTGAAAATGATTTTTTTTTCAAATTAACAAAATATTACAGCTTTCTTAATTGTTCAGGGTGTAAATTAAAGTGACAACCAAATTACAACTCCACCTGTATATTCAAATCAGCCTACCACTCATACATGGCTGAAGACTCATGGAAGTCATACCTGGACAGGCTCATAGAAGAAAGCTTCAACTCCCTCAGACAAGCCTCTGATTAAGCCAAATGGATTTCCAAGAACATCTAACCCAAGTACAAGAACGTACATCTGTTTCAGGAGCTAAATAAAAAGGCAAAAACAAGAACAGTGCTATTAACAGCTGTTACACGTATTTCCAGGTTAGACTTAAAACTTTGTAAATTTTTTAATTAGTACCCAAGTAAGATGTTAGACTACTCAAGTATTCCTGCTGAAGACCGGCTTAGGCAAAAGATGCAAGGATATGTATGAATAACTCCACTAGAATACTGTGGTGAAGAAATATATAAAGAACAGAAACAACTACTTAAACCCATTTGCAGAACTATGTATTCATATTTCAGTATTGTGCCACAAGATTCGTACTTCATTACCCCGAACATAAGAAAAATTAATAGCTTTTAGTGTTATTTCCCTTTCATTCCCTATTTTCAACATTCCAGAAGATATTTACTCAGAAATTCATGCGGAGGCTTGACTAAATGAACTTACTTGTTCGCTATAATGTCTAACAACTCTCTTCATCAGTTGGTCTCTCTTGTAGAACTGATACTTAATTTCAAAGAAAGCAAGTCTGAAAGACAATTAATCAAGGCTTCATTATAGACACTCTTCTTCTTTTCAATTAGTTCTCTCCTTGGATGACCCTGAAACACTACTTCCTTGAAAACATGCAAAAAACACATCTTTTCTCCATCCCTCCCTTTCCCCAAAGGCTCTATCACTTTATATTAGTGTAAGTCAGCAAAGTTTTACATAGACCCAGTTATTAAGAGTGCAATAGCTTTATTTAAAATATATATTTAACTATCTTTATTAGCTTACTTGAAAATAAGATCATCCACATCTGTCAGAGTAGCTCCAATACTTTTCAACAGCAAATTCAGAGAATGGATAGCTATCATTTCTTCACCCTTATCTGATGCTTCTACACCAGAAGCCAGAGACAGACTCAAATGCAACTATCAAAACAGAAATGTTTAAAAAGATAGGTTGTGTGCATGTGTAAAAACAATGGTGAAACAGCAGGAAGTATAGTTGCTGATTTGCTTTGAGGAACTGTACAATTTGAACAAGCACACTTGAATTCACAATGGTGTTACTTTGGTAGCATATTTATTTATATTCCACAGAAGTCTCAAATTACTCTAAAAAGTTTAACTTCTGTTACAGCTACATCTGTATACTTCTATCTAGACCATGGCAGAAATAACATTAGATTGGTGGAGTTTAATTATAAGTTCAAGTTAAATTTTAAATTCCAATTTACTTAACTAGTCTAGTACATATTTTTGCAACTAATCACATATTCTGTACAAATTTCAGACAACAATCATTAACACTGTAGAACAGGAATAAACATTTAGTATTGCAAGACACCTTTTTTTAGAACAAATCCACACACTTTTCTTAAAAGGGAGGCAGCAGGAATTTCCTTTTTCTTTGCTCACCACCAGAACTGATCTTCCACCTTTATACTTCCTCAAAAGAGGGCATAGCAGTAAATCTGTAAAATTTGACATTTCTCAAGATTCACTATGTTTTGTTAGTTTGATTGTTTTTCAATAGGCCATGTAGCTATTTCTGAGTCTTCCCAATATCCAGTGTTTTGGTATATTTGGATGAGTCAGTGAATTAAGGAAAAAATAGGAGAGAAAAGTCCTTTCCTGTACTTAACAAGCAATATGCCTAGACATGTCAAAGATATAAGATAAACTTAAAGTTATAAGCATTTCTTCAACAGCTATAATCAGACTAGCCAGAGAACAACGTTAAGACATTACAATAGTGTCTTGTTCTACCAGTGTTTTCCCTGGCTTCATCTTCTTATAAGTTTCCAAGCACAATCACATTAGGAAAAAATATGACAATCTGATCCAAGTGTTCGCTAACAGAGCAGAAATCTAGTAAAGTCAGTAAAATGTTTAAAAAAAAAAAAAAAGGAGTGCCACAGTTTAACCACCTGTTTGGGGGTTTATGTCTGTCTTTTGTATATTCAGTAAGGCAACTCTGTGATAGCAAATGGAAATAAGTTTTTTTTGTTCTTCTAAATTCTTAGAACTCAGTTTGGGGGGGTTAGGGGAGGCATTCTGTTGATTCAGAGTAGTGTACAATTGCTGATGATCTTTTTCCCTTGCTCCAAGGAATATAAATGGTTCAAGAGAAATGAAATCAAGCCTGTGAACGTGTATTTTATTATGATTTTCATATATTACTTGGATATTTAAGCCTTGAATGTTTATTCATCTAGCTTTTCTCATTATTATACCCATTGGGTCCTCTCTTTAAGACAGCAATGATTAATAGTCTCTTTGCACTCTCAGTGCACTAGCTGTACTCTAGGTCAACTAAGAAAGTTTTCCATCTAAGTATTGAATTCTAGAGAACATAGAAAATTCCCACCATGAAGACAGCATGAAGGACTCCATAACCAAAAAGTTGATCTAAGAGAGTATTTACTATAATTTATAGTAATATAGTAGTATTTAATAGTAATATAGTATATATTTATAACCACTACAACAAGGAATTAAGAGATCATTGATACCAAATGTTTTATTAATCCAAAGCTTCTCTACCACATACCTTAATTGGAGAAATATGAAAATGCTCAAAGAAGCTGAACGTTGACAAATCTGTTAGGGAAGATTCCATTAGCTCAGTGTTAAGTGCGTCCACATCCTGCTGAATTAACTTAGACTGGTTTTACACAAAAAATGAGGGAGGGGGAGGAAGAGAGAATAGAAAAACTTAATTTAAAGCTATAAAAATCAGTCCCTTCTCTCTAAAGACAAAAAGCAAAAGATCCTATGCATACTGTAGACTAATGGTCAGTTTAAAAGGACAGACATTGAGCCACTCTGTATATCCTTATTTCATTCACCACACTTAACAGTTCATAGCCACAGCTGAAACAATTGTGCCATCAAACAAATAATGGAACATTAAAAGAGCAGACAACAATTACACATACTCAAGTATCAGCTAATCAAACTTGTAAATTACTAATGCTGGAACCCAGCGTTTAACAGTAATCCTGATGTTTTGCTGAGAATTATCTTGGCACATCTCTTTAATCATTTTTATCAAATGCAATGCTCACTCATTTAAACTGAAATATTCAAAACATCACACCAATGTTACCATAAAGGACCTATTCCAGCAAAATCAGTTTCTCCCATACATTACCCTTTGTCTTTCAGCTTCTGGGTCTGTAGACGGAGTGAAAAGTTCACTAAGTGCTCCTAAAAATCCTTGATCAATTTTCAGTGCCATTTCCTGGATAAGAACCATGAAGTATCTAACAGGGAAAAAGGAACAGCTTATACATGTACAGGTTTAACTTAAATACCACATAATCCCATGTGTTCAAAGTGTTGCAGTGCAATATTGCATAATAAGACTTATGATCTACAGTATCAACTATCTATTTACAGTTAGGGGGCCTAGCGGCCACATGAAGTTAAATACTACTTCACTGTAGATTTGTATCTTATGACACTTTGATAATTTACCTAAAAAATATTAACCATCACCAAATACTTCCTACCTTCACCCACTATGATTCAATATGCTCCACAGATATCATCATCTAAATAGCATACATCTTCCTCCTATTCAACCTCTCTCCAAAAGTCATATTAACAACTATTTATTTTATTAAAATTCACCCATCTTCAAATATTATACCCATATCACTTCAGTACAAATACCTGCATTATAAGCCTTAAGTAAAAATGATTTTGTCTGATTTTATAGTATAAGAATTCAGCTGAAGACATAGACATATTAAATAAAGAACATACAATTCATAGTAAAACATACTATATTTGGCTGCTTTAGAGACTATATGCACTGCCTGTTGTTAGAGCACTGAACGCACCCAGCCCTGTACAGCAAACAAGCAAGAACGCAAATCTGAGGCAAGATGCACATCATCTGATGGCTGAAAAACCTCCATAACAGTGCGTTTACCTGGTCAGTCTTTACTTTCGAGAAAAAGAGTTCCCTTTAAAGTGACGTTTTTCCACTGAAGATGTTTAAAACTCTACCTAAACAACTGCTTTCAAGAGTAATTGGATAGGAAAACGGCCTTCAAAATAAGGCTCATTTTTAAAGGGTTAAATCTCTAAAATTGTGTTACAAGACAATTTTAAACTCACTTGAACTGCAGTACTTTGCTGTATTCGTTGAATCTAGTGATGATGCTGATGTCAATGAATGGTTTTGGCTCTAAATTAAAAATGAAAAATATTATTTTATGTGTATATATATATATATATATATATGCACACACACACACACACAAAGAAATTGTCCCATTACTACTTCAAAGCTGAATATATTTGTTACCATTAAAAGCTTTCACTTTACCTGAATCCAAAACAATTGACTTGGGAGGGGCTACAGGGTGAAACACAACAGGAAACATTGATCCTGGTAACTGATTATCAACCTAAAAAATATCACATAATAGAGCAATATTTTAATGACACGATAAATCAAGACCATTTCTGTTTTAGAAGGCTTGAGAAATTTGTTTACAGATTGTGTTCAAGCAGAAAATCATTCATCTGAGGGGAAGGAGAAAAGGGGAGGAAGATTATGCTGAAATTATTTTAGGATGTTATTTGTTTAGTTATAAAAGGTCAGATGGCTGGAAGTGTTACACAAGGGATGTTGAGACAGGTTCACACGCACAAAGATTTATTAGAGGGTCTGTAGCTGACAGTATACATTGACTCTGATAGCAAAGTTACCTTCAGGGAAAAATAAAAACTAAAGGAGAGAGAAAAAAAGGGAAAGAGACACTTTCCCCAAGGCTGACCAGGAACAGCATGATAAGCATCCTCTTCTGGGGACTCTCTGAAGTGCAGCAAGCACTGAAGAGGAGGAGGAGGACTGATTTTTTTCACCATGCTTTTTCCCTAGTACTATACACTGGGATCTGCTCAGACTCAGTATTGGTTATTCTGTGCACACATCAATGCTACCAGCACTGACTGGAGTATGCTAATGAGGTGTAAATGTTGCACATCAATTGGTTGTTAAGCCTCTGTGAAAATACATTTTTGGATACTATTTTTGAATATTTAAATGACTTATCTACTTTCCTCTGCACTATGTTTGGTTTTCTCTTACATAAACTAAAACTCAAAAAAGGAGAGGCAAACAAACATCAAAAAAGAGGGGTGATCCTCATGCCAGTGGTACTTGTTTCCCATGAACGCCTGCTACAGCATCACTATTGGGGTTTGCAAGGCCATGGCAACACCTATACAGGAATGGTTTTGTCTTGCATACAGCACGAGAACAAAACAGGAAAAATACTGCCACAGAGGCTCTGGAAAGCACTGCCTCAGTGGCTTCAAGGAAATCTTCAAGATCTGCGAATAGCAGGTCCTTAGCATTACTAAGGCTAAAACACTAAGATAATTAAGGTACCATGAAACAGAAGTGTTGCCTGCTTAGAAATTTTCTAAGGTACTTTTAAAGCATCTTCAAAACATCTTCATGATAGGTTCAAATTAAGTACAGCTGCCATGGCAGTCTATTTAGTCCAACACATGGACTTTGTATTCTATTTGAAATTGCACAGTGGCGTACTAGGGAGATCTAACACAGCATTTTATTAAGATTCTAATACAATTTTGGCTCACATAACACTAAATGATTAATACATGAAACCAAACATTGATGATGTGAAAGACTGTCCGGAGCTTTGAATTAAGCATCTTAAACGAAGCCTAAAAATCTGGTGCATTTGTTAATTTTAACAAAATGCTACTCAAGAAAAATTGACTATAATCATGCATTTAACTGTAGTCTTCACTCAAATAACACCTACGAGTTCAGAATCTGGAATAAAATTCTGAATTTATCTGGCATTCTCCATTTGCTTTTGCTTTTTTTTTAAACATTAAAAAGATTTTTCGTAGAAATATTAGCAACCTCCCTTCTAAGACTTACTTCCCAACAAATCCTTGGTTTTCACTCTTACAGAACATGAGAAAATACTTTTACTTAATAGTTTTTGTCCATTCCACTTTTGCCCATGATTAAGATTCAAAGGCACTAAGCTCACATAACCAGGGTAAATAGTACTTAAAGTATTTTTACATTTAGCACACAGAATTTTTTTTCCTACGTTCAGTGAAGTAGAAATCATTCTTTTTTAAAAAAGAAAGAGTACTTTATTTTTATAAAAAATTTTCTTTACTGTACAGTTATTTCTTCATATTTCCAGAACTCTACAGAGACTATACTTCTAAGAATAACTGTTCTGCACAATACTTTTCATTTTGATCTGCTAGGTAGTTCTTATACTAAAGATCTCTGTATCTCTAGATACACTAGCTAGAATAAGATGTTACATGATTACATACAAAATAGTGCATTACTTTACATTAACCAACAATGTGGGGGAATTTTTTCCATACTACTTGCAAAACGCCAGCTGGCAGTTCTGCAGTTTTTTTCCCACCCATGAGCACCCATAGCACTTCTGCTACGCTGATATCAGAGGGCTGAGCGTCACATGTATTACATTTAGAAATGCCTCTTCATACACATAAAAAAAATAAGAACTTTAAAGTGTCCCTTTAGTTTACAGAATATGATGAAAGGCAATACCTGCAGCCAATACAATTGAGCCCGTAAGCTTCTTTGATGAGGTGACTGTTTGAATTCAACCCGAATTCCTGATAGGAAGTTACGTCGGATGCTGCATTTGACTGGGAAGCGCATTTCCATTGGCACTTTACTAAAATTCACCTGGAAACATAGCAAAGAGGAGATGATGTATAGTTTAATGCAACTCTGAGGAAGAAATAATAAAATGTTACATTACTAGGAAATAGACTAATAAATAAAACCTCAAGTTTTCATTATTCCATGATCACATGGCTACTTAATTACTCAAGTCAATTATTTGCATGAAAAGAAAAGAAAAACCCACAAGCTGGTTTGACGAGCATGTCATACAATTTTAGTTGTTTTAATGGAGAACCTCTGTGTCCTCTTAGTAACAATCTCTTAATAAATTATACATTATACAGGCATAATTTAATATGTTTTCATGCAGCTGACTATTTTACCATGATCCTGAAACATGTTTGAGTTAGGAGACACAAAGCAAAAAAGTGATCATGTATTCTGAGTCAAATATAATGACTTAAACAGCTATATGTTCTTGATACCATGTACTTCAAATGCAAAACAAGATGTACAAAACCTAAGTATTTATACAGGTAATGGTATATGTTTTTTAAATTAAAGTATGATTTAGAAAACAAGGTGATTATGATACTATAAAACACTTATTTTACTCAAGCATTTCAATGCCTTAAGTAACTTGTGCTTGGAATACAGGTATGCATCACTAATGATTGAAAGAGCTCAGACAAGTGAAACAATTTCAAGATTCTTGCAACGCTACAGGCTCCTTTATCATTATAAGTCATGGGAATTACTCGCAAGAAACTCAGAGCAAGACTTCAGCATAGAACCTAACTTACGTCAACTGGAATAATGGTTTGTAACTAACACACAGATGCTAAGCAAACTTTTCCACCACACAGATGCTAAAGTCTTCTCGAGACTACTACTTAATAATAAAAGTCTGACTGGAGAATACCTCAATACTTAGAATATTCTACCATATAAAGTGTGAAACCATTCTCAAATATTTTGCTTTTTGTTTTGTATTTCTTTTAACATGTCATTATTCTTAATTAGCAAAACAAAGTATGTCAACTGTTGCACAAGTTCTATACTCATTTAAATACTGAAACTCAAAACACACCTCAGTGTTGTTGTCTAGCTTATGCCAACCTGGATCACTTTTACACAGATACTTTTGATAGGCTTGTTCCAAAAGGTCTATTTGCTTTTGACTAAATGGTTTCCACTTCTGTCTGGGTTTCAGTTCCCAAACAACACCAGAACTGCAAGACATAATGAGGTCAAAGATTCAAACAAACCCCAAACAGATCCAAACACTTAGAACTTTCTTATGCATACAAACTATGCAAAAAATCTTATCCTCATTTTGCAGACTTGAAAAATCTATTATTTACTTCTTTGTAAAAGGTTTTTTAAAAAAAAGAGAGAGACAGTTAATCCTATTTATTCTAATTGTACAGTAGGAACAAAGGCAAAATTTAATTTTGCTTAAAAGATTTCAATTATATTAACTTCACTTGAAAGAGCTTCCCGTCAACTCAACCATACTGCAAGAATTATAACATGCTGTTGAATTTTGATTATTCAAAGGAACGTTTAGGTTTCCATGTGCAGTACCTAGTAATCCCTATGTAAGAAATTTCTTTTTTATTTTCATTGTTAACAAGAGAAAGTCCAAGACTATGTATTGACAAGTTGATTTCCTGATCAGGTTGCTCCAGCTCTTCTGCTTGTCGTGCTTTGGAAACTAATGCAACATCATCAGTGAAAAGTAGCACTCTTTGGCGTCCATCCAGGAAAGACACCCAGTGTATCTGAGTATTTGCATTGTAAGCAAATTGGCCACATTCATCCTGTATTGAAAAGAAATATATGCAGGTGTATTACAGAAGTAGGTCCATGATGTTGCTGTGTGTAAATAAACAAACAACTTTACTGGCACACATACAAACCAGAATTCACATAATCTTTTTTGTTAGTTCAATTTATTGCATCATATTGATTTGGTGGCATGTTGTGTCCCAAATACTGCAAACAAGTTTGTTTGTTTGTTTTGGGGTGGGTGGGGGAGAGAGAGACGGGGAGGCCTTTAAGATTAGGCATTCCAGCAATATTTGTGGATGAGAAGAATATTGGAGATCATGAGGAAACAGCAGCCTCCACAGCAAAATACAAGACTTAGAAGCTTGGGTGGTGGGGCAGAAGTCATTAAATTATAAATCACTAAATAGTAAAATCAGACAATGATTAAAATGCAATGAATTCTTATTTAATATAATTGTGAGGCAAAATTGAGATATATAAAACCTTTTTTTTTTTCAAAAGCCCCGAGTAGTCATGAATGTAACCATAATGATATATGGAGAAAATCAATTTCAATACAAACTTAGAACATTTTAAAATGAATGTAAAAAATCCTACAAAGTGTTTATACAGTGGAACATACAGTGTAACTGGGTAACTGCCAGAGCTCAGCTGTGAGAAATTAAGTCTCTTTCCAATATTACTGAAGGAAAACCATCCTTTCCTGTCTCTAGCTTAAGTTATTAGTACTTTCAATTTTCATATCTCAGTTCAATGCCTAGTCAACAGAAAAACCAAGCCACCTCTGAAGAATTCAGAGTTTAGCAAATAGTGCGAGTAAGGCTGTTACTTAGAGCCAGACCCATGGGGCTTTACTTAGCCTACATTCCACCCAAGCAGGAAAAGCCTTCCCCCATCAATGCTGGCTCCCCCATCACTTCACAAAATACTTACTGCATCTAGTTAGAGTTTCCCTCTTTCCTCCGCTCATTTTCTACCTTGATCCTTGTTCTCTTGCCTCTACTTCATACATTTTCCTATTTTAAGACTGCAAGAGCTACAAACACTGAAACAGCTCTTAGTGAAAGACTCTAGCAATTATCTACAATGCAAGGATTTCACCTAGGAAGCTGGAGTCACAACAGTCAGAATTTCACTCTTTAGGGACTTTAGGGAGACACTTCAGCTAAACACAGCACTACTGCAAAATCAGCAAATTATTCATTCTGTGTACTACTCGGATATTACTACAGCTCTTGCACTCTGTCATTCTTCCTTCATATCCAAGAAAATCATAGTGAAAACACAGGCTAAAAATTATGTCCAGTCCTCCAATTATATTAATCTAAAAAACCTAAAATCTTTCTACTTGAAAATAGGCCCAAAAATCTCCTACAAGACAAGACACAGATGTGAAGTTACTGGAGGAACTCTGTCCCAAATCATTTTAGACTTGTTACAGTCCTAAACTGGTTCAGTATTTACTTCTCTTCTTTTGAGACGTACCTTAAGCAGGTCATGCTCACCAAAATTTTGGGAGTACACCCAAGTCAATTTTCTTGTTTTAGTTGGATCTGTCCACGCAAACAGGCATACTTGCTTTGGTTTCAACTCCATTTCCTCTTGTAATCCACTGCAGGTTAAAAAAAAAAAGGAATTAGATGACAGCTTTCACTGTTTTTAAGACCAGTGCTTTAATACCCCAACGTACCGTGGTGCAAGCCACTGCACAAGACAACAGTGCTATATCCCCCACCCCTTCAGCCTCCTGCGGGGAGGCATGGAGGGCCTAAGCTATGGGCTCCCAAGAAGTCCAGCAGTCGCTGGGCTCCTGGCGAACTAGGAACTATATACCTGCTTTACTCTACTTCCTCAAACTTTTAAGACTGCTTAAAAGCAGGCATAAAATACATCACTGAAAGAGCATGATAAAGAAAAGGGGGCTGGTTTTTTTCCTATTTTTATTAACATAATAGTTATTAAAAAAAAAAGAACTTGGTTCACAACCAATACCTGCTAGTTAAATGACAGAAGGGTGAAGTCTTCATTTCACATACCTCTGTTTATATCTGAGAGAGTCCCATGAAGTGTGGTTAACAATTAGAGCTGGAGCAGCTCCCTCATGGTAATCGGAGAAGCTTATGAGAGTAGAGTGTTCAGAAACGTTCACATCTACCAGTAAGCCTCCATTCTGTTGGAGAGAGAGTTCAATATTTGTCCTATGCACAAATTCAAATTAGAACAGACTAAGTCATTATTTTTAGATCAGTCTTACAAGTGAAAAAAGGAAACATATCCCACATTAGCAACAGCATGCGTAATTTTTTTTTTCCAGTAAGTTCAAACACAGTGATCACTGGCTTAAGACATTAGTAACATTCACAAATTATATGTAGACTTAATTGAAAAAGTATACTTAAATTAAAACAAAACCGGCTTCTAAAAATTAGATACTAACATTTTTTTAAAGTTACTTTAAATATTTGGCCAAGTCCAGTAAAGAGTATAAGCAGGCATTCTCTCACTTTCTAATTACAAAACTGAAAGTTATATTTAAGAACTGCAGTTTCCTGCAAAATCCTTAAAAACTAAAAGATGCTCTAAACAACTGTACTAGAGTTTTAAAGGTACGACAAATATAGCAACATCATCCTAACAAATTGATCACTGAGTAGAGAAGTCTTGCTGATCTCTAATCGAATCATATTAAGTGTTATTTTTAATGGCTTTCAAGATCCTGCTTTCTTCCAATGTACTTTCAAGAACCTTCTGAGATGTGCCCTCCTGCTGGATATCTGAGAAGATGCCTGATTTTTCTAATTTGCTTGTACAGAGGAGCTACTTTGTGCTTTTTTCCTTTCGGATAGTCTCTTTGGATATCATTCTCAAATGCTTGTCTACCAAGATAAATTGACTTTTTTGCTATGCTGTAAGGCCTGCAGGGAGGTGGGAGCAAACTCATTTGCCTTTGAAAAATATGATCTTAAGAGATTCCAGCTCAAATCAGAGAGGTGAGAAATTATGTTTAGCTCTCTATGCAGTAGTAGAAAAACTCATTACATGTGGGTCTAAAAAGGATTCTCCTGCAAAGCTGAGCCATCTACTATTTTAGAATAGTGAAGAAAAAAAACATTGTAATTAAGCACACCAAGTGAACTCCAGATAACTGATGACGTCTTTTTCAGAAAACCTCTTTTTTCAAACTGCTTCAAACTTGGAGAGCTAGGTTACCTTCACAGCTGTTTATTTCAGCTAATTATAATCACCATTATCTCCAAAAACTTTTTTGAACATGTTGCACTCACATACATGCTCCCTAATGTTAAGTCGAATTCTGAAATAATTAAGATTTTTACTAATTCAATAATAAAATATTTTAGCCATTAGTTTTATATCTTTAACATGCATTAGCTTATCAAGAAAACGAAAAAGACACTACATTTTAGGTTGACCATTTAAGAACTCTGAAGACACATAAGAAATACTGTCTGCAGAAGTTACATCTCTGTAACATTTCTGCAGATGTTACAGCTGCAGTATACCATTTTTAATTTAATATCAATAGAGCTGTTCAGCTTCCTATAAGCTTGTCAAACAATCATCTTGACTGCTTCACACAACTGAAAAATATTAAGAACGCTACAAACTTGATTAGCAACCTTTTTTATGCAACAGAACTTCAGTGCAGTACACCAGATGTTAAAGCACAAAGCTTTAATCCTGACTATCTCAGGGATACCACAAAGCTAAAATGAAGCACAAAAAACAGACCACACAAAGTCATAGTCTCACCAATTCTTCCAGCTTCAGCAGAGTACCGTTGTCCTGGGTTTTAAACAGGAATGGTTTGGAGGGGCTTTCACAGCTAACTACTCTTACACACAGTTCACCAGATGAGTTCTCAGGCCAAAACGGAAGACACTGGAAAACAGGAAATATGTATGACTTTAATAGCTCATATATGTTCAATTTAGTAAGGCAGTAGTAAAACAAATGCAGTCTTGAGTGACTAAAAGTATTTCAAATGCCTTAGCTCTTACCCCAATATCTACTGACAGACATCTCATCTATATTTAGTAAGTTATCTCAACTGAAGAACTTAATTCAGTTACCACCACAGGCAGCCTGGGCAGTTCAAGTTGCCCTGAGATTTGTGAAGTGGCTGCATCAGGCCATCAGGAATGACGGAGTGTCTATAGAACCTATTTTCTTGAGTGACAGCTAGGGACCAGCTATTTGTCTCTGAAAGCATCCAAAGGAATAAAATTGAAATGTTACCTCTGAAGTTGAGATATAATTCCATTTATTAGTTGGAAAAGAGCCACCAGGACCAATTTCACCAACTTCTAGTTCCAGAGAAGATTTGTTTGCTATTGTGTAGAACGGAGTGAAGGTAACTATCCTGGTAAGGTTAAAACTACTTATTTTGATGCTAACTCCAACCTGTTGAACAAGGACAGTTTGATCAAAGAGGACAAACATAACAGCATAGGCAAACTTAAGAGAAAAGTCCGGAAGGAGGATTACGAAGGCTAGCACACAACTCTGGTTCTGAATACTTGCAGTAAGAGGATCAAACAGTATGTAGTATAATGCAGGGAAGTATGCAACACAGACCAACACAATGATTAAAAAAAAAATGTTTCAGCTGCAGCTTTTCTCCCCTCCCTCCTTAAAAAAAAAAAAAAAAAAAAGAGAGAGAGAGAGTAAATCCAACTAGAACCTCTCTAAAATAAATCAAAGCAATCAGTGATTATATCATCAGAGATCAGTTAAAGAATACATGGAATCAAAACTCCCCATGTATGCGCATACTATTACCAACTGTGTTTTTATTCTACTTAGTCTTGGAGACACCTAGTCTTAGAGAAGGCTGCTGAATGAGGGTCTAAACACATGTAAACAATTATGAATTTTGAATGCAAATTCTTATAACTATCTGTACTACATGAGTTCACTAGTGTATTTTTGAACAGCCTAATAACAGGTACTTAATTGTTACATAAATACCCATTTACAGATTATACTGAAGCTGACAAACTGAGTAGCTGTGGCATAAAAATCATTACCCTCGACATTAAATATCTGAGTAATTTAAAAGCAACTTAAAAAGTGCAAAACCGCCGCAGCCACAACGACTCAAGCCAAAAATACCCCAAGAAAACCCCACAAGCTACAGAAGGCATATCTTACCAGATAGTCCATATTACTAGCTGAACATCTGACACATCCATAGCTTCCTACAGTATCAAGGGAAAAGCTACTGGACCAAGTGCTAGTCGAAATACATAACTGGATCTATGCACAAAAAAGGACAACATTTAAAATATTTCAATAAATTCATTTTAATTTTACAGCTCATGCATTACGGAGCATAACTTTTTCACACATCTAGTGGTATTAAGACAACATTTAAATGCTTTCAAAACCTTCTATAAGTTAAGATAGGCTTAAGCATGTAGTCTCACTATTCTTATTTTGGTTTATTGGTCTGTGCTTGAGGTCTGGGAAAGATGATATTAGAAGAAGACTCGGGCAGGAGAAGGGGAATAAGAAATACAGCTTAGTTCTTTTCTTCAAAAGAGGACTTTAAAAACAACAACAACAAAGGCCACCCAAAATAAGCATACCTTATTTTTACTAAAAATATTTTTCTTCTTAAAGGAGAACAAAACAATATCTCTGTAATCTGCTGGATGCTTCACATGAGTATCTTCAGCTTGATACTGGAGAACACGGGAAGTCTTGTTGATTAGCCAATAAGGACTGAACACAGACAAGATCATACGACTTCCAGTTCGTCTGATATGTATGGAAATATCCACTGTCATCAATTCTGCAGAATGTGACGTGAAACACACTGAAAAAAATTCAGGCATCCCATCACGAATTTTAAGATGTCCATTCCAGTTTTTGCCTTGATATTTTATCAATACAAGCTCCATTAATTCACCATTGATTCTTGAATGAAAAACATCTGCAGCACTCCCTTCTGGCAACTCACGAGCTTCTGCTGTTCCCTGTAGTAAAATTAAAAGGGGAGAATTAGGTTTTTAATGTAGAAAATTTAGGTGTCCATAAAGCAGCATTTTATTCTTCTTTTGCAGGATGCACACGTTTCAGGTATTTCAGTACCATGTATCCAAATGCTTAATCATTTTTATTTGAGCCTGATCTTATGAAAAATTTCAGATCAACAGCACTTTTCCTGCAGGACAGTAAAAAGGATTCTGGATTTCAAGAAGACAGTCCGGCTCCAATACATCCACTGTCTGTTCCCTCCCTCCTCCATGTTTTTCAATGGATTTCAGCCTTGAGTTCTCGTTTATATACCAATGATACTAGGTGCAGCACTGAATTGGGCTGTTCTGCAGATTCATGGCTCAGACTTTTCACATTAATAACATACAGGGCAGGAAACCCTGACCGCTGGGCCATGCTGTTTGATAACCCAGCTCTCCCCAGGGAGCAGCATCCCGGAACAACAGCTTTCCTAATTTTTACTGAGATTTTGTATTCAGCAGTGACCAGGCTTGATCAGTTAAAGGGTATGAATACCATGAGCACATATCTGCCTGCAAATACAGTGACTTCAGAATTAGAGTTGAGCCACTAGTTTCTGGCTTCTCATTCAAGGCAACAACATGTTCTACATTCTGTGACTTTGGGTACTGAAGTGCAGTGAAGGGAAGGAAAGCTGGAAATTCTGCCATTAGTATTCTGCGCAGAAGTGAGAGACAGATTTAAATGAAAGCCCCAGCTAATTATATAAGCAGGACAAATTAGGATGGTGGTTCTAAATCTGCACTCCTTTTCTATTTACTGAAAATCACTCAGCTTTCATAGAGAAAGAAATACTAGATACTGAAGATACTGACAGAAGAGGAGAAAATTCTGCATAGTATATTGCAAAGAATTCTTCTATAATCTGGGCAAGTGACACCTCACAATAGTCCTTAATAAAGGGTCAATGTCAGAAGAGAGAGAAGTTGTGTTTTTGTGGAAGAAATGAGTTCCAGATAGCTCAGGCACTTTTCCTTATGCCTCTCCCTGAGAGCCAAAAGCTATGTTGCAGAACACAAACAGGATCTTGGAAGGGTGTAAAAGAAAAAGTCCTATCCAGTACAGGATTCTTATTTCAGGAGCAAAGCAAAACTGGCACGGCATACCCAAAGAAATAGCAGTTAACCCCCCAAAATCCCACAAACCAATCCATCAAGTGACTCACTCAGTTATAACAAAAAATACATCAGGCAGCATTTAATATCTTCTACAGTACATTCACCTTCCATTTTAAATGGATGTAATCTTGTTTAAAATCAAGTAAAGGCTTTAAAAACAAAACTGAAAGATATCCTACCTCAAGTAAATACCTCAATGAGTATGGCAGAAGGTTCCTCACAGTCAGTGTAGGGTAAAGGTGGATAATGTAGGCAGGATCCCACTCCTCTCCACACGTTGAAATAAAATTCAGTTGATCAGGTACAGCTGTTGTGCTGACTATGAGAGGTAAGAAATTTGTCTCGGTAGATGGGCACTGTAACAAGCATTTTACTTCATTGCTCCGATGTAGCTCTTCCCTCCAAACAATATAAGTTGTGGACTCTTTGAATTGACCTTCTAACATTCCTGTTGGCTGAATATATAGATGACACCTATGGAAAGAGGACAGGTTAACAGTACACAAGATAGTTTTGCATTGACAACGAACTTCACCCATTTGAAAGCAATTGCTAACATTCTGGAGGGCTATTGCAGCATACTGCACAACTATCTAATAAAGATAACATTCGTTTTTTATTAACCCCAGTGAGGAAGAAACAGTTCCAAGTGCACATTTAAGCTTCCACAGTAATGCTGTGTTTGTATATCAGTCTCATAATGAAGTGTCCTATATAATAGAGAGAACGTACCTGTAAGAATGTAAAGGAACATGAAATTCCTCTTCCGGCTTAGATATGCCAATGGGCTCCAGCAGTCTGGAGTCTCTAGCCAATTTATAGATTATGAATGGGATGGAGAAATGGTTCTTGATCTATGATAAAAATGCATAAGTTTGATTACATTTGTATTGTACAAATTTCTAAAGGAAAAAGTACGAATAGCAACAAGGAAAAAAACATTAGTAGATTTAATTAAGCTTCTCCGGAAACAGACTTACACTTGCCTTAAATAGTAACAGAGATAATTTTGAAGGAAAACCATATGCAAGCATGAGAAGGCTGCACTCCTTTTAAACTCCATGAATTGAAAAAACCTGCTTAAAGTATCACATCATATAAAAGGTACATATCCCAACCTCAAGGATGAGGATATTATGAAAGCCAAAATTAAAACACAAAAACAAAACAATCCCCTCCCCCCACCCAAAAAACCTCCACAATCTTAATCATTTCTCAGGGAAAAGCACATACACAAAATACATTATCTTTTACATTAAGCAGCTTTTTGGAAAAGGATGATCTCAAACAAAGTGCATTAAGAAATAAAAGCAAAGTCACTCATTGAGAGAACACTGCTTTGGGGTATTTGGGGGGGTTTTGTGGGGGGAGGGTTTTTTTGTTTTGTTTTTTACCTGCAGAGGAGATCGTACAGTAATAACTTTATTTCCTTCTGTAGCATCTATCTGTATAAGGACAGAGTCTGAACGATCAACAAGATTTCTTATGTTATACAGTCGACGACCTGGTTTGGCTATGGGAATGTTTACCACCTCTTTATATCCTTGAATTTCTAATCCAAAAAAAAAAAAAAAAAAAGTCTTAATTATGAGAAACACTTACAAATCAGATTACTGTTTTAAAGATTTGAGCAATACTTACAATTCTCTAAATCTAACAACAACCAAAGTTGCCCTCTAGCAAAAGTAACTTGAAATGATATTTGAATGCAAGGGAAAAGCAAAGGAAAGCTTTAAGGGCAGAATACTCTGAAGATCTTTACTTTTCCTAACTTCAGATTGTTATTTACACATAACATGATAAATACACCAAACATTACACTTGAGTATTTTTTTGGGTGAGTGAACAGTTGCAAATAGAACATAATTTTGGTATCACGGCTCAATACTTTCATACAGGATGGGATGGAAAAGGAAAAAACAGTAAGATTATGTATTAGGAGTTACCACGTCCTAGTCTCCTAGGAATATTTTCTAGCAAAGCTGAAAGCATAGAAAAATCGTAACTGCTCTCAATTAAGTGACTAACTACAGAAATAAAAATTATAGTAGTGGGGATGACCAGGAATGAAAATTCTGTTTAAAAGGAGAGAGACGCTACAGGCCTATGTTCCTTGAGTCTGTAAGATGGTCTATCAATGACTCCAGTAGAGAACTTTCCATTTTTTTCCTATGAGAAAGTAAAAATTGGACTTTTCAGTCTGGAAAAATTGGAGAGAAGGAATTTTACTTCCTTATAAGAAGTCCAGTAGTGGTTGGCTTAAAAGATTTTTTTTAATTTTCATCAGTAGTCAGAAGTAGTTTCATCACAGAATGTACTTCACCTGAATTTTGATCACATTGATTTTAACCTATAGATTACCATGCTGACTCCCCTATTTTCCCCCATTCTCAACACTATCATAATGTATAGTGTTTCCCAGCACAATACCTAAATTTAAAGAGAACAGGGAGCTTTCTTGTCGGTACAATGCAGACAACTTTCCTCGTTGAAGAGGTTCAAAACCAGAGTATTCCAATTCTACTTTCTGACCAATTTCTACTTTGTTGATGTTTTCCTTTTCAACTGAATCAACTATCCGAAAATTAGAGCTAGGAAGCACTTGGAGAGGAACACCTAGGGCATTTTTCACTATGAAAGGAGCCGAGTCTTTAAAGGAATAGTTGAACGTGGATGCAGTCCCTTCTGAAAATGCCTGTAATGAAGAACATATATAAAATGTCATATGCAAACAGCCACAACATGAATGTAAGGTTGAAAGGTTTTAAAAAAATTGCCAAGAAAATATTATTTTGAATTAGAAAAAGTTATATACACTGTAGCACCTATGCTTTGCATAGTGGTATTTCAGGAGACTGCAGGTTACTTCCAAAAGATTTCATTTTTCTTTTGCGATTTGCAGCAAACGTTGATACCACAATAAGTGTTCACACACCTCATAGGGACTTTTTTTTCATTTTTAGGTTATAGAAGAAAACTAAAAGATTTGGGACACAGAAGGCCCAAATACATACTTCATCCTCAACCACAACTTCTGCCAAACACTGTTATTACACAAAGCCATATTAACTGACCCAAAACAGCATAAGCTATACTTGCTTAGAGAACTTACTCTCTCTCACTTTCTTAGAGAACTGATGTTCATTTAGAATTACAAAAATAAATATACATAAGTCATACTCTATATAAATAGCTTGATTCAGTGAAGAAGAATTCATCTCTCTACAAAAAAAGGGGAAATATAATCTAGAATACTCATAAGCATTCCTATAGACACAGGAAAAAAGAAAAAGAATTTTTTTTTTTTTTTTAAATACACTGAACATTCTACTTCCTCAGTTTGAAGGCCAATCCCGAAAACCAAGCTTCTCATAGCATGCTATTAAGGAACAGTCCTACAAGCAGGAGGTTAAGGAGCAGACTAAACAAAAATTAAATGCTTCAAGAAACACAGTTGTTTCCTACAATTTATTTTCTGACGGATTAAAAGAAAATTTTACTTCCCTTCCACCAACACCACCCCCAAGTCCTGCATAAGCACATGTGTTCTCCTAACACAGGAATGGCCTTCCTTCAAAAGCCAACATCACCTTTTTGTTAACCTTAAAGGACTAAGTCCAACTCCTCATTCCCATTAGATAACGTTTGTCAGGGCTGCAGAACAATCAGTGACTTGTGACTGGCAGCACAAAGTTCTTCAAAAGCCAAATAATTCAGCACCTTCTGCCTGTTAGGATTACCTTGGCTAAATTATCAAAAACAGCAAGACAACTTTTGGATATCGTTATATTCATTGTATCCTTCGAAGAGATGTTAACTGAAGTTTGCGGCTCAGGAAGAACAATAAAATCATCGCCAGGCATCAGACTTCTCTCTTGGACAGGGTTAGTCTTCACCTAAAAGAAAAATTTCATTAGGCAGCTATGCATACAAGGAACTACGTTCTCCTATGTTAAAATAGGAAAAAGGTTTACCTAGATGTGAAATTTTTCCAAAGCAAAGAAAAAACCTACTTTACTTTCTAAATCTGTAAGATATCTAATATGTGAACTTACCAGTAACATGGAAAGTTTATACCAATACTGAAGACAAACAAATTATTTTCTTCCCACTCTGTATGCCTGACCACATGCTTCATTTTGCCCATGCAGTGGATAAACAACAGCAGACATCATAAGGTTTTTCTGAATATAGACTGAATTTTTCCATGTCAAATTGCACAACTCCCTCAAAGCAACAGCATTTGAAATGCTGTATTACATAAAACTATTAGCATAATAGCTGTCTATTCACAGTGAATATTCCAGAGTTTCAAGTATTTTTACATACTTCCAGCTTTAAACTCCATTGCTTCCTCCCTCCTTCAATTCGTTCAATAAGAGGCTCCCACACTGCATAAGTTTCATTGTAATAGTGAACCTAAAGGAAGAACCAAAATTAAATATGGCATCTAAAAAATAAAGAACTAAGCTCCTTCTATGGCAGCTAGTACACTTTCATATCATCAAAAACTGCCTTTTTTCAACCTTGGTTTCAAATTTCAGTGGCCTAATATTAATTTTTAAAGGCTTCAAAAATGAATACTCACACAAAAGTGTAACATATCATACATTTTTCTTAAGTGACATCATTTTATGTTATCTGACTTACTTTTAGAGAAACAGGACCAGACAACCTGGAAATTCCCTAACTTGGTTTCATGACTTTACTAACATAATGCAGGTCTCTACTATCTCCTATGGTGCCTGAGAAAACAGCTTTCAGATCAAAGAACTTCAATGCTGTAAGTATTTTCATGATACTATGAAATAACATTCAGCCAGGGCAAGAACTCTTTAGTCTGGATCTGGCCCCCTGGAACAATTAATCTAATTTATAGTCCACATCCAGCTTCTATTTCCCTTCAATCACTGCAAATCTGAACAGCAGAAGCTGTGGACCAGACAAATAGTTCTGGCAGCTTGCCTCCTCTCTTCTTCATGCCACCTTCCTCCAGGGAGGACAGTTCCTTACCCAGGTTCATATATATGATTAGAAATGCATCTTTTACTCAAATATTGATATCTTCTATCATGACATGCACATCTAGCAATGCAAAGAAGGCCATCTGCATATCCAATAGACAATGGAGTATATAGGGCACATTTGGTAAACTGACAGAATTTGACTAAAATGTAGTTAACCTATCGTACACAGCAGCTCATATCTGTTTATATGAAACTTCAACATATCACCTCCCTAAGAGACTAATTACATGGCCTAGCCCATCTAAGAAATTACCATATCATGGTGAAAAAGAGTTGCAATAGGTGGCAATACAAATACAGCACTGGTGCAATCCAAGATTTAGAGAAGATTCAGAGGAGACATAAAACAGTGAACGCTAGCTAGATATGCTAGAGCAATAAAAAGTTAAATATGAATATTGTACTTGGCCAAGCTCACTGTTCACACAGCAAAGAGTGAATATGTAAAAATATTAGAGAAACAAAGAGGACTCCACAGTAGCGATTACCATTAAAAAGTCTATGCATAGCAATGTTCATCTATGTATATAGTTAGTCTATAAAACTGTATTATGCTCAATCATACTTGCTGAGTACTAAAGAATTAAGAATATTACAGTGTAAACCAATAATCTAGCACTTACAAATCCTACTACAAATGAAGTTACTCAAACATTACGAAAGGTGAAGAAATGTTTTAAAGTGATAATAATTTGATTCCACATACCTCCAGTGCTGTATCAGCTGTGGCCTCCATGAGTGAAGACCAGTTTTTAAGAACACCTGAAAATACAGATTCTACTAACAATAAAGGAACAGTACGATGTCCCAGGCCACATTCCAAGGTGATCTGAAAAGATTTCACTACAATGTCAAACTTCTCTTGTTTCAGAATATGCTCACGGTCCTTAAAAGTTTCTGTTGCTTCGGTGGCTACATCCACACCAAGAAACCAAGCATTGCACTGATCGATAGGCTTCACTTGCCACAAATTTTCAGAAACTTCAGCTGCTCCTCTAGAATCGTCCTCTGTTGTTTTTGGTTTTATGGCAGCCATAATGGTTATCACAGTATTGAGAATTATTGGTGAGATCTTGAGAGGGAAGAAAAAGAAGACAACGACCCTCATAGCTCAAAATGTTTTTAAAAAGTTGATCAGCATATAAAATACAGAGGAAATGGAAATGGCAAATACCTCTGGGATTCTTTACACAGATACACAGCATTACAAGGCACTCACAAGATGTAAGCAACTTATATTACAAGATCAAGAAACAGAATCCATTCATGGACCGACTCTTACTTTCATTTCCTACTTTTATTTTTCTAGTTTCTCCCTCATAATTCCACAGGCTCAAGAACAATATTCTCTGGCTGGAATCTTACTTTTACTGATATATGGCAGTCCCTTAACTGCGGTCAATATCCACCTTTTCCCTATTACGTTGTAAGCATCAATATATTAAAGTTAATTTTTAAGCAGCTCAAAGTGTCCAAAATAGCATATTTGAAGAGTAATGTACAACACCACTTCTATGAACAGTACATTTAAGCATACAATGTACTATTGTTTCAGATTTAAGGTTTCACCACTGACCTCCTTTTCAGATCAAAAATGCAAATCGGTGAACATTTTAAAGAAGTGCTATCTAATTTTAGTCAGAAAGGCCTTTCTTGTAGATATACTTAGCTTATTACTTCACCTATTAAGAACATGGTATTCTACATTGTATATCATCCTGGAAATCAAGTTAATAGCCTTAAATTTAAATGCTCTTGTGTGAAGCAGCTAGTGTAACTACATGTGCAAAAAACCCACAAACCCACACTGACAAACCACCAGAACCCTGCATCGTTTAAAAGCACTAATGTTTTAGTTAACTGTAGAAAGCATTCCATATTTTCTTAACATGGATACAACATGACCTTTTCATATTTTCTATATGTAGTTTTATTTTTCCTGTTTGTAAGTCTCCGAAGAGAAAGCGGGGGGGGGGTATAAATCTGGAAGACACTGGCAGGAGGAAGCCTAGTATCTGAGGTAAATTTGTTCTTTTTCTGTCAACAGGTTGCCAAAATGGGAAATGAGTTACTATATACATAATTATTTTTCCAAAACAGAGAAGCTCTGAAGAGCATGAGTGCCTATTACCAGAATTAAACTAATGGGGAAAATGGAAGCTTTGAATAGGAATATATAAATTTCAAAATCCAAGCTAGAGCTCCTTTGAGAGACATAACTGTTCTTCCAAAGACAGCTTTAATCATCTTGCTTACCTTTATAGTAAGTTCTTCTATCGTTACTACCACAGTTTGTAACCCTGAGACATGTGTCATGTTTTCCATTACCAAAGAACATGGTTGTAATACCTGAGTGAAAAATTTAATTTGATTATTAAGGTAATTCCAGGATTCCAGCCTTCTTAATGCTCTTGTATTTTTTAATTCCATAGGCCAATGGATGCAGGCCACATAAAATACTACTTAAAACATATGTTATAACGTTATAACAGATTGTTATCGTGTTTCATACCAGTATTCAAACTCACACAAAAGCTCTTTTGTACCAGAAATTTAAAAGAGCTAGTGAAATAAACATTTTTGACATAAAGCTTAAAGAAAAGCAAAAATCCAACACATAGATATACTGATGATATAATCAAATAAAAGTGAATGCTTAAGTATACTAAATGCATAAGGAAAGATACTATGTGTGAGATGAACAACACAGGCCACCTTTGCTGCTTAATGCTCCCTGACATGAGTAAATGATGTTCTGAACCACGTGTGTATGGCTACACTGATCACCACACTCTACTGCAACAAGTAAACTGACAGTCAGCAACAAAGATGTAAAGAAGTGCTTTAGTCTTCAAAAACCTCTTATGTAATTTCTTCACTAAGGAACCTTAAATTTAATGTACCAATGCACAGATAGAGGTTTCGGATGAAGCTCTACTAGCTGAAGTCTTGTGCATACTGATAAAGGATTCATCTTTAAATAGGACATGGCTGCTGCATAGTTCCTCCCTACCTTCATAATAAAGTTAGAAGGAAACTGAATTTTTTGAGTGCTATGGATATGTCAACTAAAGAACATGCCTGTCAACAATTTTCACTATTTTTCTCAGGGCGAAAACGTTTTCTTACCGTAGTAACACTCTTGTCTTGTTTTTCTCGGAGAAAGGCACAGGCCAACACTTTGAAGTCCTTTACTTGAGCTGTCATCCTTTGTGCAAGCTTTCCAGATGCCAGAGAAAAGTCACATTGGAAGGAAACTTTTAAGGCAGGGGCATTAGCACTGGTCAAATTTGCAACAAACACAATTTCTGGATCCATGATCACAGCTTTCACTGTCATATTTGACCGTACTGGTATTTCTGTGAAGGTAAAAAAAACAAAAAAACAAAAAAAAAAAACAAAAAAAACTTGAAACAAACTTGAATATAAGAAGTTTGAAAACATTGTTATATATGTAATAACTAAACTGTGTAAAAAAGAGTGCATAGCTTTGAGAAGTGTAAATTTAACAGCTAATGTTTCATCCTATATAGGAATACTGTTGTTCTTTGCTGAAACTGAAACACCATGCTACAATTAGGCCTATTATCATAATAATTTACCAGGACACTATGTTCCATAAATCAAATTGCTGAATCACTTGCAGAAATATGATTACGGAAATATGAACATGTAAAGTCTGGTCTCATACATACTTAGAGACTCAGTTTCCAGAAATCAGCCACAAACTGGTAAAAAGCCTTTTTATGAAAGAACTGTTTCCTTCAATATATACACTGTAGTCAGTCTAAGTACTGGCTGTACAAAGCCAAGATGGAAATTAACTGCTGGTTCATTATCAAAAGTAACTAACTTCTTTAGAATGAAGCTTTACTAATTGAAACAATATCAGCAATATGGAATTTCATGTCTGAATACCCACTCAGTCTTCAAACAGAAGAACAGAATCATATTATATTTATCCCACTTAAAATCAGAATGCTCTATCCTAGTGATGTTCTGGTGGCTGAGGAAGCCACTTTGATTCGCAGTGATAGGCAGTATAGTGGTGTGTGATCCTCCTGCATGCTGGGACTCATTATATAGGTTAAGCCTAATAATTCCTGGAAACATTGGCACATCACACATACACAATGGAACAGGTGCCAAGGTGACACTTGGTGCACTACAGAAAAAGCAGAGATAGTTAGACACCATAGATTACATCCAGCAATACAATTTATGTAGTTACAAGTGTTCACCAAGTGCCATTTTTCTGAAGCACTTACTATCTCTTCCTCATCACAGGACTTGTGTGCATCTCCTTGTCGGAGATGCAAGGGAAGAGCAGCAGAGTGATCTGCTCACATCACTATGGCAATTCAGAGAACCTGCAGCTCGCTCCCAGCACTCTACCAAGTTTCCGAAAGAGAGGGCTTTTGGGAGCAGACCAGATGACATAACCCACAGATTAAGTTTGACCACAAGTCAAGGGAGCACAGCAATCAGTTAAAAAGAAACAAAATAAACCCCTCAGAAGTTTGTTTCAGTCAAAAACTTATTTTCCATAATTGCTTTGAAATAACAAACTAAAGTTTCAAAATTCCCAGTCTGTGAAAGTAAGAGTAAAGATGTTCTTTGCAACTGGCATCTAAAAAGTGAGTTCTTTTTACTTTAACTACTATCCACATGGCACTTACCCTAAGCATGATTTCTTTACAATATTAGATGAGTAAAAATACTGTTTAGCATGAGCAATTTTCAGTATTTATCTCTGTTGGAAAGTCACTCTACTGCCTAACAAGGTTAGATCTATTACTCCTCAGAATAATCCATGACCATGGTCAATTCACACATTGTGAAGAATAAGAGTTTCTTAAGTCTGACAGCAAGCAATTTTGGATAATTTATTTTCAGTATGAAGTCTATAAAAGGGGGAAAAAAATAGTAAGTTTTACAAACCTTTTTCTGGCTTCGACTTCCCAGAGGCAACATGCTTTAACTGGAGCTGCGCAGATCTTTCAGTTGAGGACGCTGGCATTGAGTTAATGAAGAAATCTGCTACTGTCAACAGAAACTCCATACTGGCACATACATAGAGTTTATCAAGGACAGCAACTACTTCAGTTCCATTTTTATCCTGCTTGTAGCTTAGATCTATCATAGAACTGTTATTTGTGTCATCTTTCTTGTCTATCATTCTGCAAAATAAGTTTAATAAGAATTATTTCAAATATCATTATAGATAGATCTAGTACAACAAGGCTGCATAAGTAGTTTCATTACTTCTCCCTCTTCCATTTATTAAAAAAATATATATAACATAAGGAACGAGCATTTTCTACAGAAATAAGAGGATATGAATTTCTCTTACAGAGGAGTAATTTCAAATTGAAATTTCTGTGCTACAGCTAAAGAAGCAACTATGCAGCACATAACCATCAGACTAAAGGTTCAGCGCACCAAACTCTCTAGCTAAAGCTGCTTGCTCTGCTCAGCTGTTTTATACAATTTTACTGAAATACTCAAACCTCCCACTTACTTTGTGTTTTGGATGATCTGGGAGATAGACAGAAATAAAAAATCTGTTTAGAATTATTAAAATTACATAACTCACTGATTTAGAGCACAGTATGACAAAAATTGAAAGCCTTCATAAATGTTATCAATCCCACACGAAGTAAAGTATAGAACAAAGAAAAATAGTCCTCCTCCCAAATTACATACAGTTTTTTCATTTCTGATATACTCAAATTTACCTTGCAGTCACATTCTGAACTCCATCTCTGAGATCATCCAGGGTACATGCCTTCAGTTTAACATTAATATCCATCGAGCCATCCGAAAACATCTTTCCTGATGATACCATGAGATGCAGGCGGAGTTCACCAAGGCGTAATTTGTCACTATGCACCGAAAGCAGAGACTTCTACAGAATAATGAGAAATGGTAAAATTAGCTATCACAGAACATAGTAGGCATGTTTCTCTTGACACTAGCACCAAACATACATTTGGATTGAGAAATGGAAGAATCAAGTTAGCCTGCTGCTTTCATCAATCCTCCAATCATACAAATTAAGTCCAAGAAGCTGACAGAAAACAGAACAAACAAACTGGGTTGCAGTTGAGTTGTTGCTTCGCTGTATTTCTAGCAGCTGTTCAGAAAACAGGAGCGAAGGCATTCCATCCTCACTTCCCACCAGAGAATCCCTCCACCCCCATCACACCTACATGCTTTGCCAACCCCATTTACAATTAGGAGTCCAAAATGTACTCAGCATTACGTGGGAAGGATATGAAAGAGACATTCAAATCAAATACCATTACAGTGATTTTCTTCCTGCTGATGCTCATCTTGCAAAAACTTTTTGAAAAGAAAAAACACACACCCCTCAAATGAAAAGCATGACAAATTTCTGCATTACTTTTTCCTAACAAAAAGCCACCACATATTCACTATATATCAAACTTCAAAAAGCAAGAACTTCATGTCTGGACAATGTGTTACATGATGATACTGAGGTAATATTACACACCCTTCTCTTCTGTTTTCAGCACAGCAAGGATGTTTGCTATTGCTCACACTTAGGGCAACGCAAGAGGGAAGGATTGGTTGCTTGCAGCTTACATCTGCTCTGCTTACTAGCTAAATATACAGCATGTGCTGAACTAGCACCATCTAGGCACTAGCACTTCCTATTCTTCACATTTGCTTTTTTATTTCACAGAACTGGAACGACCAATTTGGGTTTTTATGGTGATTTCCGGGGGGGGTGTGTGTGTGTGTGTCTGTTTTAAGTGCAAGTTAGAAATGCACAGACATCCTTCAAATGATGAACGTTCTTCTCCCATGAAGTTTCAAAGTTTCAGGATAAATTGCATAAGCTCTGCAAGGCAAGAATTACAAAGCCAACACAACAGAAAGATATCTTTGTTTTACTGTCCTGAGTTCTGGATGTGAGAGGTTTAAATTCCCCACCCCACCCAGAGTAAAAGCTTTGTCACAAACCTGATTTTTATTGCTATTGTAGAGAATTACTGAAAGTGACTCAAAATTAAAGTCAAATTTAAGCGTTGTATAACATTCCGCAGAAGACTGAACTGTGGAAACATTTCTCTGTCCCATGGCAAGAAGAGGATCTGTTAGTGAAAAGAAAATACTTATATATTTCTTTAGAACACCAGGTTTGTGGATTTTCTTTTATTTATTAAGATCAGAAAGTCACAGAAAAAGAGCTCTACATTAGGAAGACTACTCAGGACATTCTGCATTTTTGTATATTGCATATCCCTTTATTCTATTCAAAGGACATTAAAATTAGCTAGCATAGATTGGTTTAAGAACTTTAAGAAAGCTCTAACTAATTAAGTGTGTTTGTTCTTCATCTGTTTTAATGAAGAACTATAGAGACTACCAAGACTGTCAAGAGTTTCTCTTCCTTTAGCTTCAAAAATGTTACAGCATAGCAATTGAACCATAAGTTGAAAAGGAATTTTCTGACATCGAGAATGTTACTAAGCTATGAACAAAATGATTTTGCCAAAGCATTACAATATTCATCCAGAGACAATGTTTAGACTAACACACTACTTGACACCAAAAATAGAATATCCTGAATTGTTATAACTTTGCATTAACATCTGGGGGGGGGCAGCCATATCCCACACTTCCTGATGCTGATACAGTGAGAGAGGGCTGTGATACTACTGCAGAGCAGCAGCAGTGCCCAGGCTCCGTCAATGCCCAGGAAGGGGGGGGTCCCCCCCCCCTTTTTTTTTTTTAAATCACCTGCTACTTTTAAAAGCCCTTGATACAGGTACAAGAATATGACTCCTGTAAAAGACGAATTGCAAAAAAACATGCTACAGAGTTTTTGACTATCAACAGCTCACATGCCAATGTTTTTTAGCACATGCATACATTCATATCTATAACTTTTCATAGATACAATAAAAATAACAGTTACGAAAGCTAAGTTATTTAGACACATTGACATGTTTTGAGTAAACATATCTGAATTTGCAAGTAATCTTCGCCTTAAATCTATTCAGGTTTTGAATTGAACATACCCTCAGAGAAATCAGATTCATTTGGAACACTTCCTTTTTTTACTATTTGCATATCTTCAATGCTCTGTTGCACAGTATTTGGCTGGGAAGAAGCCCCTCCAAGGTTTCCAAGTAAAATTTTCATGACAACATTTAGATCGTCTTCGCTGAGTGCTATCTGCAAAGTGACAAGCCCACAGCTTCATTTTTGGTGATGGTATTTCTTTCCAGTGCAAAACCTTATCTTTATCAATAGTACATGAAGGCTGAGAAGAAACAACATGCTGATTGCACCATAACAAGTCTGTCAGTCAAAACAATCCTGGTCAAAACATCCTAAACTTTAATAAAAAGTGATTTGTCCATTTTTTCTAAAGTACTTGTTATAAATACGAGTTATAACAAGAACTAAAATTACATATGTTAAGCACTTTCTGGTCTTTTAAAGGCTCTTTGCCTACTTAAATGAGTAATTTATGATCACAGATACTACTTAACACTTCAGTAATAGAGAAACATAATGAGATAAAATTAAAACCAAGATTTACGCAGTATACTCTAAAGCAACTGTTATTCAGTAAGCCTTTAAACAGTTACTGAATCTGAATCCAATTATAATGAGGTTTAAAAAAAAACACAGTAAGAAATGACAAAATGCACTCACTTAAAAAGCCCAGAACACATACTGTTTTAACATTTTCTCTGCATTCAGGTTTTATATTGGTACTCTTTCAGTATATGCTTGTCTGTGCTTCGCAAGCACTAGGTTTGGCCATGGTACATACACAGCAATGAAGTAGGACTGATGAACAATTAAAAAGCTTCCCAATCCAGTTCTCTCCATTTAAATCCTAATGGCTAGCATTGGAAAAGAGAAAGTAAACCTTTCACATGCTGCAAAGATACCAACCTTAATTTGGAACTGTTGGGCTCTAGTATATTGTAATATAAGAGAGAATAAAAGAGATCCACATCTACCTTTCGAATCTCTAATAAATCTATTCAACACTCAAAAAACCCCCTGAATACTACAGAATAAACAATTTATAGTCTTATAACTAGATTTTAAATGCTAACTGAACAGATAAACTTGACAGATTTTACTGATTGTTGATTCAAAGGATGGCTCCAACAGACTCTAAAGTAAATAAAAATAAGTTTTATTCTATTTAGATGCAACCACACCAAAGCTACTCATTACATGATATCAAAACTGTAACAGAGCTGTAAACTGAACAGTCAGGCTGGAAGTCATTTAGCATTCTGTAAAGAATCCAAATCGCAATGAGTCTACAAGCTCCTGAACTAGACTAAATACTAACACAAAAATAAATGCAACTTTTAGTTTAGCTCTAATTTGTCATGATATTACCTGCATTGGTTTTAGGTCTCCTTTGATACCAATTGCTGGGGTTTTATGATACCAAGCTGCTGATAAATTTCTCTGGACCAGTAAAGTCAGACTCACAGGATGGAGAATTTTAGTATCTGGTTGAGAATCTGCAGATATAATGCACCTACAAAAGGCAGAAGAGCAGTAGCTCAAAGAGATTTAGCAGCTGCAGAATCCTGAAAAACACACTTTTAGCAATCTTGCAGAATTACTTGCGTATCTATTTTTAAGTGGGTAGTGTGTGTGTACATGCACTTATGCCCCGGTATGCGCTTACACGTACTTAAGATCAACTCAGTTACTTTCCTATAAATACCATTGTTTTTTAAGAAGTTTTAGAGACTGTGGACATGTCTGTGTTTCTATCTAAATGCACTTCTCAGCTTTTATTGTACACTTTCATCTTCTATCTATAATACTCCAATAATACAATAATGTTGCATATGAAACATGACTGCTTTCTTTATGAACATTTCTCAACATAGAAGAAAACTCCATGTATACCTTGATAATTTCAAATGAGTCAGCTGCACATCCATGTTGTCAATGACTGGAGGAAGAGAAGATTCATCTGAAGACACCAATTTAAATTCATTCTGAACTCTGATTAAGCCAAGATCAGCTACCATAGCATTATAGGAAGTCGAAGATTCAGGAACAACTATAACTGGAGCCTTCAAGTCGATATCCATTAAGAGACGGAAGCTCTTTTTAGCTAAGTCTTTCATGCTGGAAGCAGCCATTTCTGCTGCCTGGACTGTGACTGCACTCAGGGCCTCCTGTGCAGTTTGGAAATTGTTTAGGAAGTTCTATTGGAAAATAGTAAAAAGGTAAGAGTTCTACAAGAGCCTATATGAAACAGACAAAAAAACTCATAAAAAGCAAGCTCCAGACAAAAGGTAAATTTAAGAAAAATAGTTTAGCTGTGGCAGAAATATGAAACTTCTAATTCCATCATACAAGCTTCCAACTAGAAAAAAGTAAGAATCATGTACTAGCTAAAACATCATTTACTTATTTAGTTTTTAAGATATTAAAGCTACCACATGATTCACTGCTTGCTTTTGTCATCCTGCTTATTTTTCATTCCTCTATAATGCAGTGCAACTTTAAAGAGATACTTCTTCAGCAAAATACTTCTACATGCTTGTAGACCAGCTCACTACAATGAAGTGGTCACTAACAGCATATGAAGCATTTTTGTTTTGTTTTGTTTAACCTCATAATTCCAATAACAGAATTAAAACTGATGTCTTACCAAAAGAGACATAAAAAACTTATGCAGATAAACTATTTGGATGCAGCCAACTTTCAGAGACATTTTACCATCCACCTTTGACATATCTGCGTAGGCGTCCCCTGCTGTAGCATCTGGATAAAGTGACATTTGAAATCTAAACACTTCATCTCCCATTATGGAGACAGCCTAGATGATGAAGTCCATAGTTAATATCACTAGGCAGTACTGTGATAGAATCATTGCTTAAGTTATCAAACAAGAAATATTTCCACAAACAGATCAACTGCATTTTGTCAGCAATACTTGGATACATATATGTTAGGCACAAAAGGAACTTTAATCAGTTATTTTATGGTATGCCTTATCTCAGTTTGTTATCTGTAGTCCATTTTATATTTACACTACTCATTAGAAGAAAAAAAGGATGCAAATCTGATTAAGAACAAAATATTGAATGGAAATATATTTTGCATCCCTGAGGTAGAGGAAATTCTAACGACTGAAATTTTGCTCAATATTTGATGCATTACATCATACTTAGTATTACGGAACACAGCAAATAAACTACAGCGCTTTCATTAAATAATTTTAAGAATTGTTGTTTGTTTTTTAAAATAATCTACACAGCACATCACCTTTTTATGGATTGTCTTTGGATCAACATTTGTTATTACAATGTCCTCAAGTCTGGAGAACACTTCTATCTCTTTAGCTTTCATAGCTACAGATGCATCCATTCCTGATTTTGGATGGAAGGAAGAGAAAATAGGTAACAATTTATTAAGGAGCATTTTATTAAGTAAGCATTTTTAAGAAAGAAGCATTTATTTCAAATTGAATACAAAGAACAAGAATTATTTGGAATTGAGAATTATGCAGTTTAACAACTAATGCTAAGCCCAAGAAGCAAATCCTGATCTTACTGCGTATGAATCATCTGCTAACTTCAACTGACTCTAGGACCACGGTGCAAATTTCTGACACTAGCTAGGATATAACTATTCAAAAACATAAGCCTGTGTTACTTATGAAACAAGTGCCTCCATTTCAGTTTTAATCTATTCAGAATTTAATTGTCCCCCCCTTTTTTTTAAATCAAACATTTTCTTCCCTCATAGGTACTTTGGCTATTAAAATTATTAACTGCAGTCATGTTATAAGATTAAAATGCTTTCAAACAGATGTTACAGAAACACATATACATTGTACGCATTAGCTTTTCAAAAGCAGGGAGTGGGAAGGAAGGAGGAATATCATGTATTCCTCACTATCATCAACTAGTCAAAATATTTAAATAAAAAACCCTTACCTTGTACTCTAATGTCTGCAATTCTATAGGTCTGATCACAAACAGAGATACTGAATGCATTTAGCTTTGCAGTGAGTTTCAATTCATAGATATCATGAGCTGCATTACTAGACGCTGAATGCGAAAAAGTAGTGACACATGTTGAACAAACATCATAACTTAAAATTTTAAAACTAAATTTACATTATTTATGTTTTGTACATATATGAACTGTTCAAAAACAATTTGCAGTTATTCCTTAAAAAGTTAAGGCTAATTATTGGACATGAAATTAAATACGCCTTTATTAACACAGTCCTATTTTTCTGGCACAAGAACAGTCACCAACTAACACAGGCAAACAGCAATTAAAACTGAATATTTTCTCCTCATTAATACCTAATTTTCAGTTTGCAGGCAACAGTACCCTGAATACAGTGTATATTTCATTATTTGAAATGCTGTCTCACATGATAAAGTGTCCCTTTCTGCATGGAGTAGTGAGACTAATTTGGGCATATTCGGAAAAGAAAAAAAAAATATGGCACAAAATCCAAGGTGGCTGTGGAATGCAAAATACAACAAGCCACTACAAACTCAGTTAGGATTAGAAAACTTTGAATTTTACAAACAACAACAGAAACACAAAAGTCAACCACACAAACCTAACCAAATATCTTTAAGGAACTTCCATAAAAAAAAAACTCATACTATTTCAAGGTTACAGATCCCCACTGCTGAAACAAACACAATATTGAGGGGACAGCTCAGTTCAGAACTTCCTTTTGCTCTCTCATGTCTCAAGACTGGTTATTTTAATCAGCATAAGCACTCTTACAGTCCTTCAGACTAACAGGCAATAAAGTTGTGACACTGATGCTTTGGAAGGGCTTTGGTAGGGTCTACTGCAATATCTTTTATTCAACATTTGTTATAAAAGTTGGTCCGCTATTTAGGAAAAAAAATACATGGAGTATAGAGAATTTGTGGGATTAAGCAACATAAGTATCAACCAAAATATCTGACCTCTTCAAACACTAACGCTGAAGACAACATTTTTTAAAAAAATTAGTTTATCTTCTCCCCACGTACAATTGTGTGTGCATTCTATTTCACTAAATAGACTGCAATGCAGTCACCTGAAGCAGTATGCTTCAAAAGCAAAGGCTAGATACTGTTAATCTACTCAAGTGTGGCATTTCTAACACCATTTTACCTGGTCTGAGAGTACTTTCTTTCTGTTCTACTTGAGGCTTGTGATCTGACGCTTTATCAGTACTGGGAAGGCCACCTGATGGAACACTGAATGCAAGGAAACTCATGATGGAAAGTAAAGCCTCTGTGTGAAGTACTATATCCAAACACGAGAAGAAAACCTAAAACAAGGGCAAGGAGATAAGGCAACACTGTTATTTAACATTTATTACCAGTCTTTTGTGTAACAAATCGAAGTTACTGTCATGGAATTGAGAAAAAAAGTGCCTTGCTCATTTCACACACATCTCACCCTCTCCATATTCAACTTAGCACCGTGCAGAAACCCTGGAACAGAAGAGGGAGCTATGGAATGGAAGCTTACAACAGATACAGAGGAACTATGCCAACCTAAAAACTGCTATGTAACACAAGTAAGCTTTTTCAGTAACTTAATTCTGCTATATTTCACCATGGACTATGACAATGAAGCACTTTGGTTGACATCTTCAGGACCACGTGGAGAAATATTTTAGTAGTACCATATAACAAGATAACAAATACAAAATCTCCAGTCAGAACAGAAAGTACATGAATATCAACTGCTGTAGCTCATTCAGTTCACTGAAAACTATCAGCAGCTATCAGTCTTCTAGGCTGAAGCAACTCTTGGTAGATGCTGATACATCAAGGAATGTCAGCTTTCTTCACTATCAGTAAAGTAGTTCAATCACTTCAAATTCCGCATGTGGCAGAGTTTTTGTCAAGAAGCAAGCTCTACCCACCACTCACTACTGCCTTAAAGGATCCATTTTAAACCCAACAATTCCCATGGCTTGCAGAATAACAACCTGCTTGCTTCAGAAGACACCGAGATGCAATGGAATACTACACACAAATAGTTGACTTTGGGAGAGGTAGAAAGAACACTGATGAAACAACACCTCTGAGCATGCTAGTCTGATGCATCACCTCACATCAGTTTCACTCTTAGGAACTTCAAGCTCTGCAACACAAGACCCTCATTTCACATGCTGACAAATTTATCACTCCAGAAATAAAACGTATTCTAGAGGCTTCAATTATAAATATGTCCTCACAAATTTTAAGCACCTAAAAATCTACGGCTTCCATTTAAAAATAATGCATCAGTGCTAAGTACTTCTGTAAAAGTCACCTTTTTTAAAAAACTCTCTTTGAAATGAATAAATATAAAACAGTAAGCTTTATAGATTAGGAAGTCAGAGGTGTTTTTTTTTTTCACCCTCTTCAGTGAGCATTAAACAGGCAACAAACAAGTTGATACAGCTGTTACCATTTGAGAAGCTTAAAAAGATTATGAAATACGTTCCTGTACTTACATTGATGGTTTGTTTGGTGCTTCTGTACGTAGTAACAAAATTTGGTCCATCAGCATCAGCCTAGCAAAGGAAAAAGAAGCCCAAGCACACAATCAGTCTTTACTTTAAAAACTGGAACTAATTTTTTCCATTGCAAAGGAAAACAAAGGAAAGTTATGAACCCTGAAGACAAAGTTGTCTAAAGCATATGATTAAGTCAAACAGAATCAGTGCTGACCATGTTTTGCTGAGTGACATTTTATAGCATATTTTGCAAAAATTCAACTGGCCATTTATAAACTTCTCTTTAAACTGGATCAATTTGTGCTTAGTACTTTTTCAAAAAAACTTAACTTATAAGTCATTATAGATAACAGAAAAAAAGCATTGCTCCTGACATCTATCAGATTCCCAGGTATTCATGCACTTTCTGAAAGATAATCTATTTTTTTTCTTAAATATTTATCTACCAACATATCTTTCCTCAAATGCTGCTTTTACCACTGGTAAAGGGCCACTTACTATTTACATTTCATAGGCAAACAGATACTTGGGAGAAGACCTTGATAAGCTATAGACCTAAATCCTACAGGCTTTAACACACACAAGCAGAAAAGCTACACACACAAGCAGAAAAGCTACACACACAAGCAGAAAAGCTACACACACAAGCAGAAAAGCTACACACACAAGNGCAGAAAAGCTACACACACAAGCAGAAAAGCTACACACACAAGCAGAAAAGCTACACACACAAGCAGAAAAGCTACACACACAAGCAGAAAAGCTTTAACATAGGCTAAGTACAGAAGCCTTATTTTATTCCCCATAAAATCTTGTAAAGTATCAAAACCTTAACGTATTCCATTTTTAGAAGATGTTCACCAGTCTCACTCGAAGAATTAATAACACAAAGTGGATTCCCTTTTGAGTCTACAAATAAAGAAAGAAGTTACTGATACTTCTGTTATTATAAAGTCTTTCCATTCACAACTTGATTTCATGTTAATTCTCCACTGTATACTATTCTTGCTGAAACAGTGAAGGCAAACAGCTCTTTTCATTTAGAAGCTGCAGATGAAGAATTATCTTGTGAAATGCTGCATTCACCTTTTTATTTAAACAAGTCAAAACAAAACTTAGTCATGAAAGAAGATTCAAGACTAAAAAGTTATTTACATTTCTACTGTTAGCTTTACACAAAATTTGATAAAATATTTCTCTATTTTAATAGATGGCTATGTATTAGTTACATATCAGTTATTAGTTATGTATCAGCTACCCTCACTTCAACATCACTTTGAATTATTACCTGACCTATCAAGGATGTATCTGTTGATTTTCCAGTGCTGCTGGAACTAGTAATAAAGCATATATGCAGAGCTCAAAGTTGCAGCAATTTAGTAACTGCTCAAAACACTCTGAACAGGTAGAATACTTCCCAGAATGGTCACTCTTACTCAAAGTAGGCAACTAACTCAAGTAAATTAGCTCAAGCTAACTCTTAGCAACTGGAGTAAAACTTGGTATCATGTAAAACAGATTTATTGAATCTAGAATGGCAGTGACACTAAGTTAATGTTGGACATAACCTCTCCCTCCCTCCTCCTGCTTTTTTAAAAGTTATTTCTAACTATGCCACCCCCTTGCTATAGAAGTTGATTGCACTCACTGTACTCAGTTATATAGAATACTTACCAGTTATTTCAAGGCACTTCATGGTAATTTTTTTCAGATATGCTGTTGCAGTCAAATCATGGTTTCTAATTCTGGTTTCAGTTCCAAGCTGTAGCACAGTTAGAATATGTAATGGATATCTCTCCTTCTGGACCTGCTTCATCAAGGTTATTACAACCTTGAATATGAAAACGGAAAGAAGTTCAGTAAGTTTAGTAAAGCTGTCCAGAAATTACAGCGTGCAGTTATAATTGGGAGTTATTTCCTCAACTATGCTTCAAAAGTAATTAGACTTGACTTTTTTTTTTTTTTTTTTTTTTTTTTTAATACAAACAGGATCTAAAACTAAAATTTCTTAAAGATGATTTTTTTCCTCTATTCCTCTTAGCCAAGCAGTGAAGTAGAGCAATCACTTCTTAACTCCTACAACAACAAAACAAAAAACCTCAAGTCTGGTGATTTGACTAGAATTCCACTTTGTTGATTTAGCAACAAATCTCTACCTTCTGAATAGGATGCTACACAGTGCTATATACAGAGAGTTTGAATACACAGAGAACAGTTACTAGAAATCATATTTGTCTGGAAGGAAGGGCAGTGGAGAATGGATATCAGCGTGAATAAATCTTTGGATAACTAACAAATATACAAATAACTTCTAACAGAGAAGATAAAAAGTGTTCCAACATTACACTTCTGCATAATTACAAAATTTCATGCCTTAGACTGACTAAAATTTTGAAAAAGGGAAAAACTTCTTTGTTTCTAAATGAATGTGAAAAATAAAGTAGAAGAACTAGATATAATTACTGTGAAAAATATCATTTCAATTATTTCATGAAGTAATTGTCTTACATTTCTTGGAACCAGAAATAGTGTTGTCAGACTAACAATTTACCACACAAAAAATTCAAAGAAATTTTACAATACTTTGTCTGCATCATTATATGGCAGATTCTTTGTATACTAATTAGCATTTTGTCATCTTAATAACCAGTATATGCAGCCCACAGACAATGTAGACTCTAGCTTATTAAGAATTTCAATGTGAGGTGTGTGTGTAACTTCATAGTAAATAATACATAAAATTATTAATAAGATATACTAAATAAGAAAAAAATTAGCACTACAGGCTAGCCTATAATATGCCTCATTCCTACCATCAAGACGTTCTTCACAGCCAAGAAAGCAGTTCCAAAAGAAACGGAAGCTGCCAGGGATACTGATGGTACTAGTTGGACAACTACTTGCCAATTGCTGACAAGGTACCCTGTCAGTAACAACTACAATTCTGCAAAACTTGTACCTTTTGCCCTGAAAAGGCCCCAAGCCTTGGATGTTACCAACTTTTGTAAGCTGTCTATACTTCATTTGGAATACAAATATTTCTAATGCCCTTAAACTAAGTTTTATTAGATGATTTCACAACTCTCAGAGTATGTTCTCCTTGTGGCTAGGGACAGGGGGAAGTTTCTAGTCTCCGAGGGGAACTCTCATACAGCAATAGCATCATTTTGGGTTTGCAGGTGGGTTTTTTGGTTTAAACAAAAAGAAACCCAGATTTACTACTGAACAAAAACATCTACAGAGATTTAGTGAAAGTAAAACTATGCACCAGAAGATCACAGTTACATAAAGCAAACTGCATGCATAAGCTGTTTGGTCAAGCCTATCAAAAAAAACCAACCAACCAAAAAGAACACACACATCATGCTGGGCTCTTCACATTTAAATACCACAGACATCCTCAAAGAAAGAAGATACTTGGGTAATTTCTTGTGCATAAATCTTTGTCACTTGATGGCTTGTGCATTTTCCCAGTATTTTGCTAGGAATAAAGGTGAGGTTCTAGGCATCTCTAAGGGAAAAAAAATCTAGTTCTTGCTTAATTTCACTGGTTTTGTTACTAAAAAGAATGTTATACAGTCTTATGACGGATTAAGGCTAGGTTAGTATAGAACATCTAAGAAAAACCTGTTTTGCCTTGTTCGATGAATACCCCCATCTTTAAAGGACTCCCTGAACAGATGGTTAAAATGGACTTTTTAGCCCATTTGTTCTGATAAACAGATGTGAGCGCTAGATTCAGTAACCATACATTTTTCAGGTGGATAAATACCTCTTTTATTTCAAAATTAAGCAGCATATTGATTACATCTTCATTTAATGTTCCTTTTCTCTTTTCAGACACTTTTTCTGGAACACTCTTATCTTGTGTCGAAACAGATTTCTCCATTTCTTTGATTTTACCTGCAGTATTCAAGAAGCAGGTTAGCTTCAAGATGCATTGCTACAGTTTCATTAGCACAAGAAACACATACAATTCTTTCATTCATTTAGATGGCTTAAAGTGGCCTGAGAAAAGCTAGTAGAATTTCTACAAACTGAGCTTTGAACTTGAGAGTAGGCAAAGGAAGCAGAAATGTGTGCTGGCAACAAATAGACACTGCCATCTGAATAACTTGCTACCTCCATGGCTCTTCAGTTAACCACATCACCAAATTCTGTCTTGCAATGTTTTCACTTTTCTGAAGCATAAGAGTAGGAACACCACCCTTGGGGGGGAAAAAAAAAAAACGGGGGGGGGGGGGGAAGAGTTTTATCACTTGTGTGTCATACTGTCAAATCTAAGCTTGATTTTCAGGTAACAAATACTTTTCACTATCCCTGAAAGCTAACACACTTAACATTCAAGACAAACAAATTCCATCTCTGACCTTCCTTTTGCAGCACCGTTTTTGCATGACTCTGCTTTTCTTCTGCTTCACCAAGGTTTTCTGTCAACACTTTGAGAAAGACATTCAAATCCTCTTGACTTACAACAATCTACAAAACAGTAAACTGCAGTTCTCAGAAAAAGCTGTTTCTTAAACTGTTCACTACCTAGCATAGCAGAACAATGTTTTCTAGCAAGAAAAGGAGTGCTTATTTACAGTGATTTTGTCAGCAGCAACGTCACTTGAAGAATGTAGCATGAACAGCGAAATTCTTTTGACCATTTGAAGGTTACAACTTCTGCAACTGAAAAGGTATCAGTCTATACAGCAGCTTTTTGTTACAGTATCTACGCTTTTACAACTTCACTATAAATGACACACTAAATTATGGCATTTTATTTTCAGTTTTATAGAAATGTACCTGCTGTTTTATTTCAAAGTATATAAATTGTCACAAAAGGCAACTGCCTTGAACTCATTGAAGGGAGATAGGAAGTTATGAAGCTGGAGTTACCAAGGCAAATATTTGCATAGATCTGAATTCCTCTAAAGAGGATACCCCTTTTTAAAAAAGCACGGAAAATGACTTGCTTAGAGCAGCTGTGGAATTAACAATCATAATATTGATGCAAGCTGGTCCTGTTTTATGGCAGGAGATAAAAAAGACTCCTTGACATCCCCTGCAGTTTTCTCTTCTCTGCATCTCACAGTTTAATAAACATACCCAGGATTTTGGGGTGTTTTTATGACACTTTCAAATTTCTACATTTATATAGATAGATTAAACCTGTTGACATGACTGAAACACACTCAATAGCTGTTAACAGACCAGTAGCTTGTTCCACCTCTGCATCCAGGAAATAATATAAAGGTTAGTATTATATTCAGTATTATAAGGAGCTTCTCATCACCTTCTTTTTTTGCAAGACTTACATTCATTGTATCCAGATGTCCTGTGATCTCTACCACAGGTTTTTTGTAAAACCAAGCTGCAGCTAGATTTCGATTCACAGTCAGGCTCAAATTAATAGGATGAAGTATCTGAATGTCAGGATGTGATGGATCTGTCTCCATAGAAGCCCTAAAAAAGAAATGTTGGGGAAATGTCAAAAAAAATTACAACTCATATTTTACATGGAGTTATATTTATTTGCCCTTAAGATAACAGGTTATTATTTTAACATGAAGTATTTGACTCTTCCACCAATAGGATTTCTAAACAAGTAGATTAACATCTTACAGAGTATTAATATTACCAATTAGTTAAGGTGTTATGTAGTAAAATGCACTTTACCTAGACAGTTTCAGCTGTGTCAGCTGCACATCCATTTTATCAATGACTGGAGGGAGCGAATTGCCTTCTGCAGACACCAAGCTAAACTGGTTCTGAACCTTGATCAAGCCAAGATCTATTACTATAGCATTAAGGGAAACTGAGGACTGAGGAATGACAATAACTGGTGCTTTCAAGTGAATGTCCATTGACAGTCGAAAACTCCTTTGAGCCAGGTCTTTTACACTTGTGGCAGCCTTTTCTGCAGCTTGGACTGTAGCAGCACTCAGTGCCTCCTTAGCTGTTTGAAAGTTGTTCAAAAAAGTCTGTAATAAATGGTTCAAGAAAAAGGAAAGATACAGCTGTAAACAGCTTTTTATTCTTAACTGTTCTCTCATTTTATAACAATCACCAAAATCAGTATCAAATTGGGCTTCCTGCTGTGTTAATTTTTCCTGGGAACAAAAACTGAATGCTGTCTGTCATGACCTCTATTAGTCCAAAAAAAAATGTGCTAACCAGATTCCACTCTTTTTTCTTTATTAGCTCAAGATCCCTTTATCTCATTAGCTTCTAGGGACCATGTAATTTTTAGAGTCTCTCCTTGCCGCCAGTGAATAATAATTCCTATTAAAGCCATTACCGAATGACAGGGAGCACACAAGCACTTTATAAAAAAAGCCAACTTTAGGATACCCGACAAAGGTAGAGACATTTACAGTGATTAGTTTGCATGTTTTTCCTTCTGCCCTCAAAGCATCTAACCTCACAGAAAGATCTGCCTCTGAAGTTAGCTCAGATGTTTGTGATGAACTTAATTTTTTGTAATGAACTTTTTTTTGTCATCTTTGGGGAGTGGGAATGCAAAAACAAAAATACATACCTAACTAGCAGCAAGCTTTTCCTTATTTCAGAAGAGGAGGGAGAAAAGCCACACCTTCTTGCACAGTGTTAGTTTTTAAAATTTAAATCAGTTAGAAAGCTTACTTTATCTGAGTTTACAGACAGTAGAGAAAATTAAGCCTATCCTTTTTCTTTTTGAAACTTCAGTTATCACTTGTATTAAGCATGCAAACAAGGAAGACTTATTCAAGAAAGCAGCACAAAAATACACAAAGAAAACAAATCTTACCAGAAGAGACATGAGAAATTTGTGAAGGTACACTATTTGAATACAGCCTACTTTCAAAGATACAGTACCATCCACTTTTGACATATCAGCATAGGCTTCTCCCTCAGTAGCATATGGATATAATGCCAGATTGAAGCTGAAAACTTCATCTCCTACTATAGATACTGCCTAGAAAGAGAGAAACAGAGTATCAAACTAATGCATGACAACTATTTTGCCATCAGCAGTTTCTAAAAAAAAGTTCTTAACATAAAAATAAAACAACCACACAAACCCTAGATATATTAGTGTATCAGACGTAAAAATTAGACATACAATCTTCTAACATGAAAATCATGCTTCAGCATGTATCTTATTTGGAAAGAAGTATTCACTTGAATTTTAAAACGGGGGGAAAAAAAGTCTCTTCAGTGATCACCTCTGACTGCAAGACACCACCCACAGCAATTTATCACTTCCTTGAAAATTCAAGGGAGATAAAGTATCTTCCTTATTCATACATTCAGCACAAGCCCAGAAATAAAATCTTTATTATGGAAAAGTTATTTTTTATTTTTTCAGTATTGAAATTCAAAGACTTCCATGAAAAAAGGCATATTGAGAAGAAGGAACTTAGAATTTTTTATAGTCTAGTGGTTGAAATATTTACAATTCAAGGCACATAAAAGAAACTTCATGTTCTCCATGCAAATTAGACCTTACCTACCATTGATAAAATCCATTAACTGGTACCTCCCTATATTTTCTTCCTTTTTGCTCCAATTAAATGAGAAAAACAACACATTTTGATAACATCAGAGTTTAGGGGTGCAGAGAAGCAACAGTTCAAGCCTACACATCAATACAGGCTGGGAATCACCCGGCTGAATAGCAGCCTTGCTGAAAAGAACCTGAAGGGAACAGGCAATGTGAAGTTGAGCATAAGGTAACAAGGCACGCTCAACGCACAGAAAGCAATCCACATACTTACTGGGCTACATAAGGAGGAGCACAGCAAGCAAGCAGAATGAAGTTATTATTTCCCTTCACTTCACCACCAGTAGAACTGCCCCCTAAAATACTGTGCCAAATGAAGTATTTTTAAAGAGTGGAATAAGATAATGAGCATTATATTTCACTTTTATAGACACAAAATTAACCGAGAGTGAAGTAAAAATTAAAACCTTGAGTTGAGTACCTTTTTATGAAGGGTCCTTGAATCAACATCTGTGACAATTATGTCTCTGAGCCGGGCAAAGAGTATGGTGCGACTTGGCTGAAGTAGAAGAGATGAGTCAAGACCTGCACGGTATAAAAAGAGAAATGGTAGCACTGCATGATAGAAATAGCACCTAATTTTGTGCAAATACGTTATATGACTTTCAGATAGATGTGTACAAGCAAGGTTTTATAAACTGTATTAAACATGCTTATATATTCATACTAAAAAGAGCTTTGGCAGCAATCAGAATTGTGGCCATGGCCAAATTTGTAAGTGAAACTTCCTCTCTCTCACTGAATTATTGATAGCCCCCAGGGTGAGGGGCAGACAGAACTAAGCAAACCCTAGGAGTTCAAAACCAAAAGGAAACAGCTCTAAAATATCCTAAATAACTCAGGTATGTTGAAAAAATATCCAAAACAGTACAACAGGAAAAGTTACCCATAATCATATTCATCTCCTTCAAAATATGAACCTAATTAAACAACTTAAGAATAAAACATTATGTTTTTCTAGCTGAAGGCCAATATATTATGACAGACAAGACAGACAGACTTGGGAAACAAAACAAAAAAACAAACAAAGCACAAGCCATTTTTGTCCAGAAAAAAAGGAAAATATCCAGAAGCTGAAGAATTTCACCTTAAATACCTTTTAGTTCAATTACTAGTACTTGCTTTGAAACTGAACTACAAGATCAGTTACTACTAACAAAAAATTTAATACCTTGTATCTTGATCTCTGCAATGTTCTTTTTTTCATCACAAATATTTAAACAGAAGGCATCCAGCTTGGCAAAAAGCTTGAAGTCAAAGACATCCTTATCCTTAGAAATTCTAGCTACTAGAAAAGAAAGGAAGAGAAAATTTAAAATCCTGAGAGCACCAGGTTGGCTGCTTTGATGTGGGTTTTTTGGCATTCAGATGACTCAGTATTGTTTCCTATAGTTTCTTTCATCACCATTAGCATGACAGAGTCTGTAATATTCCATCTCAAACTACATGCTCTTCTCTGAAGACAGCTTTATAGAGAGGAGTATAAAAAGTCTGCATTTGCTTATACCTCTACATTTGATACTACTCCCTTCTAGTGGTAATTCCCTATTCAGACCTTCCCCCTCCTCGGGCTGGGGAGAATAAGATGAAGTGAGACATCAACTGTCAAAAGCTATCTATGGAGAAAAGGCCAGAAGCCACCAGAAGCAATCAGTGGATGGTCTACATTTTCACTAACCAGAAGTAACAGAGTTAAATGTTAAGCCAAGAGCTTAAATGTTTACAGGTTTTGTTAAACTGTACCCAGCAGCTTTTCCTCTAGGCTGCAAAATCAAACCAAGTGATGCAAACTTAAGTGATTCAAATCATTCTTCACTAGGACACCTCACTTTCAGCTGGTCAGATGCTTCAGTTTCACACAATGTTAAAGGAAGTACAGCAGTTCCCTTTGGGCCAATTGTTTTGAGAGTTAAATTTTTGTTTCAGTGCTGCAGGAACAGCAAGATTTTCATTAGGCTGGCAAAGGACTCAGTTACTTCTTTGAAAGTACATTTAAATTGTCTAGTTCAATAACATGGCATAATTATCAAACTACTGTTTCTTTCCTTTATTTTACCATGAACACTAAGACCCATGCTGCTGTTTGAGTCCTCTAGGCCGGCAGAAATGTCATTTATTCGAATTCAAGCCTGAAAGAGCAATGAAATAAGAATAGAAAGCTCACTTGAAGACATCATTTATAACCAAAAACTTGGTTTCATTTATTACTTTTTGAAATCAATCCTCCAGCCTGTGAGAACCACTCTGTCACATGAGCTTTGATCCTCACCTCATCCTTCAAAGCTAGTAAGATTAGCACCAAGTTTTCCATAAAATATCAACTATACCTTTCTTTAATCTAGTGTCATCTTTTTGCTTTTCTTCATTAGTTGGTGCGTCTTTGCTACTTCCATTGCCTGATGGAGTAACAGCTGCTAGAAAACTGACAGCAGACATAAGGGCCTCTGTATGCAGCAGAAGGTTTAATGATGAGAAGGTTACCTGTTGCAAACATGACACTCCATATCACAAAAAAGTAATTTACAAGTAAAATAGTTAGACTGAGACTGAACGGCACCCGCTAAGCACAAGAATTTCTGAGAAACAGAAACTGCATGTTTTACCAGCAACAAGTCATCAAGAAAAAAAGCTCCCTGTACAGCAGAATAACACTAACCTTAGAAAATAAGTAAACCTGACAAAGATATAATGGCTGTAACTATTAAGCTATAATCTCTTCAGTACAAAAGCAAAATTATACAAAATGAAATTAAAATCATGAGAAGAGGGAAAACTGCTTATCTCTTAGATGACTAATTAGAAGAAGTACACCTAGAGTAAAGCAGCCTAATCTAAAACAGAATTCAATCTTCTCAAAGAGTATGCTCTGACAAACCCAGAGTCATTCTTGGATGCTCCTGCAATAATACAGAATTATGTAAAAGGATAAGTGACAGGTGGCTGCTGTGCAAATATTCAGTGAATTTGTTGAGAAATGCTTCTATCCTAAAAAAGTCCAGAAGTTGGATAAGTGCCTGCCTTTAGTTTAACAAAAGTTGTTATCCAGTTGAATGGGCTTAAAATTGGGAAAAGAAAGAGTTCAAACCCAATTCTTCCAGATGCAGAAGTCCTATTAAAGGCCTGCTGGGGAACACCTCATGATGAGGAGAAAGTTGAGTTTCTCTAACAGAGTTCTCCCATAGGGTTAACTCCAGCAACTCAGCATATATGTTCACCTCAATGGCACCAGAGTAAAACTGTTATACCTTGCTGGGACTGCAGGTACCTTTTTTGGCAGAAAGATTCCAGTATTAACTGGACTTCCTGATGAAGCCTGTCAATACTCTAAAACTATGAGGTGGCCAGTGGAGTATTTCAGAGTCTTCAGTACTACCATACCAAAAAAGGCCAGGCAAATTATCTTCCAGAAAGTTATAAAGTAAGTATCTCAAACTAAGTTATATTGATAAAGGGTGGGAGATACCTATCATAGAAAGAAGTATTTTCTTTCTAATCTTAGCATTGTTCCTCAAGGTAGGAAAATTGACAGCCCTTTGTAGTTTATTTGTGGAATTGCTCAAGATACTATTTTCTCTTGGAATGAAAACTCTGACATCAAAAACACACCATTAGCACCATAGTCAGAATTTAAGAAGTTAGGTATTTGCTGTTGAAAAACATATCCCTATACTGCAATAATTTATAAACGGTATTATATTCTTCTTCTAGAGTCCCTGATAGCAGTGATGGGAAGGAAAATGGAGTATCACAAGATGCTCCTGATTCACATTTCAGAGTGAAGAATTAAAATGTGCCCCTCCCCCCAAAAAATCACTCATAAATGAATTTAAACTTAGACTTTAGGCTCTTAGTAAATTTAGCCAACAGAGTGCTGATCACATAGTTCATACAAAACAGATAAATTGTCAGGAAAGAGAAAGACTTCCAGACCCACTACATTTTCCATAGTAGGCATTTGAACTACATGATCTCAAATGGATGAGGAAGATGATGCATTCTGTTGTTATTTGACTTTTATTCACATGAGCTAGCTACCCAACTTTTCTCCATCGTTAAGAAACAGATTAAAATACTGCTCCTGCATGTTAAAGTTGTATGACAAATTTTCAAGTGCTTTTTAATTCTTTTCCTCCTTGCTGCAAGAGGAGCAAAAAAAAAAAAAAAAAAGGACAAACAAGCCAAAAAGCCCCACTGATTCCCCCTTCTAAATAAACAAGTCAACAGAAAACAAGAAAAGCTACAGGCACTCACTTGAATCATCTGTTCAGTGTTGTTGAAAGCCGTCTGAAAGCTTGGACCACTTCTGTCAGCCTGAAAATAATGATTACCATGAAGGTTAACAGTAACTCAAACGAGCCACTGCACTCTCCAGAAGATACAATGAAACTACTCTGAAGAGTAGATTTAAGACTTTAGTGTATAAGAATTCTTTAAAAATAAACAAAACGCTTTATATATACCTTGATATATTCCACCTTCAGAAGGTCTAAGCCAGGTTTATCTGAAGAACTAATTAGATGAAGGGGTGTTTTTTTACCTGTAACATACCAAGAATTAGGCTGTCAAAGCACCAAAGAATTTGTGCCTCCAAGAAAGGGATTAGCTTTCTACATGGTGTTTTAGAGTATGTTGCACCACTGAATCTAAATCTCTTTGATTTTTCAGTCCAAAATGGCAAGCCTGTACCCATTCTGCATCCAAAGACTAAGCACTAATCTAGTTAATTATCCAGTAAGCATTAAGGTGTGAGGCTAAAACATATCATCTGTACCCATGGGACAATTGCTGCCAACGGAAAGTTGCATACTAAGTATTGTATCTGTAAAACTACAATTACATTTGGATTTTAGTGAGAACACAGACAGGACAGCCACACTTTCAGACTAACTAATAGATATAGATACACAGTATTATACTTCTTTCATTACTTTTTACCTCCAATATCATAGTAATCCAAGCTAATTTTCTTCAAGTAAGATACAGCTGCTAAATTATAGGTTCTGACTGTAGCTTCTGTCCCAAGATGCATTACATCAAACACAAGAATTGTTTCCTCAGTTTTCTTTTGCCTGGTGAGTTCTAACACAACCTAGATGAGCAAGAAATAAACAGTTATGCTATCTGGTATTCTCATCCCTCAAACCAAGAACAGAGAAGAAAAAATAAGGAGGGGGGTAGAAGACACAGAGAAAACACACCAAACAGTGCTAACATTAATGACTTGCTTGGTTTAATATATATATATATTTTTTAATTAAGGTGTTAAGTATAAAAAAAATTTTTAATGTAGTGAATATCTGGCTGTGGAAGGGGGGAGAATTTTGTATCACAGAAATCTTTTGGGGTTTGCTCTTTTTAAATGACCTGTTTGGGCATTTATTTTGTTCTTCTACTGCAACACTTCTTTCAAATCATGATTTAGGGTATTCCTGATGGAAAATGATGGTACCAAAACAGGGGTTTTTTGATGAATATGTGTATTTTTTTTTTATAGGTGGCTATGTTTTGTGTGTCCAACTTGGAGAACACTGCTAATAGAATATGAGGTAATTTTTTTTAAAGTATTCCTTATGCAGAAGGTAAAAATAGAATTAAAAAAAAAGACACACCTCTTTAATTTCAAACTTCAGTTGAAGATCTGTCAGCTCCTCTTTAACAAGTTCTTTATTTTTTATTTCTTCCCCTTTCATTGGAGACCTGTTAGTTGGTTCAGAACCTTCTCCAACATCAAAATATTCTTCTTCAGAGTCTACAGAACAGACGTGACCTCCTTCTTACTAACAAGGATTTTCCAGAAACAGGCACAAATCTCCTACCTTCTTTCCCATTCCAATATAACTTTAAACCAACTGATCAATTTAAACATAATCTGACAAAGTATACTTTTTAGATCTATACTGCTTTCTTAGCCATTGAATGAAAATGTGTAAGTGAAGAGGAGAAAAAGAAAATTAAATCCCTTATTAAGGAAAGCACTAGAGTTTAGCTGTATCATTAGTTAAAGAATCCATATAGAGAAGAATAGTTATAAGCAGTTATAATATCAATACATCAATTCATTTGCTATCCTAGTTCTGCATTTTTATACACAGGAAAACTTTGCTAGTGCAAAACACTCAAGGACAGTACCACCAGTGACGCTCAGAACAGTTTATTTCTACCATATGCTGGCTGCTTATGCAAGTACATATCCTTTAGACACGCTGCTGAACTTCCATGTGCCCACCCTTTTTGCCATAAGGCAAACACAATACAGAACAACTGAAGTATGTCCTACACAAACTCCTGAAGGGCAGCAGCAGATTAGTATCTGGCTAAATATATTTATTTAAATTAGTTCTGAAATAACAGGTTCCTCAATACTCTTCTCTGAAAGGTATCTCATGACATCTGGATAACTAAATTGGTATGCTGATAACTTCCTAATAAATTTGCTATTAACAGCTCACTCTACTTATGTTTAAGGCTGCTAATGCAGAAACTCCATAATATGAATTAATCCCCCCAAAATAGTGTGTTATCAAAAAAAGCAAATTCAGTATTTTGAGGTAACGTCAGCTCCTTAATCAAGTCTTCTTGTGCAATGGAAGTTAATCATACTCATCTCTACTGTCTCCATAACATGTTTTAAGATGAACATTAGCCAGAAAATTTTAGTTATTCCATAAATTATGACTTTCTACTTTTACAAACAAGTATCTGCAGCGTCTTACCTGACTCTATTTCTGCTAGCAACTGTGGGGTATTAAGTAAGCCTTTGCTAACAACAGGGATTGTGGGAATAGCCGATACCTAGAGAAAGGGAGAGGAAAAAAACAAAACAAAACACTGTTTTAAAGTCTACATAACCTAGTACTTCAGTCATATTTTTACCTGAAGATGCATCTTTCAATTGGCATTTCTCATATTTCCTAAAATGGTCAATTTTGCCAATGCATATACTGAAGCCAGCATGACAAGGCCCAGCTAGCCTTGTTTGTATAAGCCCAGCACAGTATGTCATAATAAAGACACTTTGCCCAGCCCAGCTGGAAGCTTTACATATCTCTTATTTCAAGAGAAGGAGATGACAGACATTAGCAGGAATACACTAATCTTAAAGACATCATTAAAGTGATCACATTTTTTATTTTCCTTTTTTTTCCCCCCCTCCTACAGTCAGCATACCTTTGTGCTTGGAATTGACATAGATGACTTCTCAGGCAATGGAATGCTATCAATCAGATCAAAAATTGCCTTGATTTTCTGGTCAGAAAGTCTGACGTGCACCAAAGGAAGCCCGCCTGACACTTTAAACCTTAAAACAAAACAAACAAACAAAAACCCACAGAAGAGAGATTACAAGAAGCAGAAAATGATTACTGAACTAAAACCTAACATTTGGAACCTTTGACTGTGAGCATAATCCAAAAATTTGATTAATTCCAAGTACATACCAACTCTTGATTTAAAATCTTATTAATATCTATACCCATATATAAAGATCACATCACAGTAAAGCCAGCAATTCTGTATTAAAAATAGAAGCTGGACCCAACTTAAACAGTGTAGTCAGTAACCAATGGAGGTGACAAGGGAACGACCAGCCAAAAAAAACCCCAAAAAGTAGTAGGCTACTTTTATTTCCTTCCTATAGAAGGACCTAATATTAATGCCTTCAAATTCAAAAGTGTGATTGAAGCTTTGGAGAAAACATAACTTGCTTTTCTATAAGTACCAAGTAATTAAAAAAGAAGTCCTCTCAACATTGATACATTACTTTGCCATCCTGGTATCTTTTTCGACCATTGATTTTGCCAACTGTACATGAATATCCATAGGCTGTAATACATGCAAAGTTGATGGATGTTGAAATCGAGCCTTCTTCCAGTCTTCACCTGCAAATGTTTAGACAATTTAGATGAAAAAAGTATTGCTTGCTAATTGCTCTAATTAAGGTAACATGTAAAGGTATTCAAGTAGCATCACTAGAAAAGGTTAAAGAACCCACTCAAACTGGGGAATCCTAGACCATTTGGGTGAAGTATTTTAAAAGCTTCTGAATACATTTTCAACAGTCTTTAAAAAAAAAAAAAAAAAATTGCCTTAGCAGCCTTGAGCCCAATTCTATACTAAAAGATGTATCCTTACATAAATCACAAAAATATAACAATGATCAAGCATTCTGCTGACTGCACAACTCAAGTCCAAACGAAGCATCATTATGGCCAATTCCAGCTTTATTTTCCTCCATCTTAAGGAAAAAGAAAACAGTTCTACGCATTTATGTTGCTTGCTGGCATCAAAGTAAAGAAACTGGCAAGAAAATTATTCAGTTTAATACCAGAAGTATGTACTGTAAGACCATTTAGTTGTGCTAGTTTTAATGTCTTTAGTTAGTGCTAGTTTTGGTTTGCCTCTTTTCTTTAAATAACATACTTATTACACTTAAGTATCCTTAATCAATACTTTGAATAAACAGCAGCTATGTTTTTACCTGCTCTGACAAAAAGAAGTTGCACATTTTTTACTTCCACATCAAACTTGTCATAAGCTTTGTCCATAATCTCTTCTAAAGATGGAAAGCTAGAAGCTTGACTACTGCCTTGATTTATGCTGTTCAGCTAAACACATAAGTGACAAGAAAAAGTTAAGTCTACAACTTGCACATACATGCTATTAATTCTAGTGAAGATGAAAAAGATAATTTTGACTCTTATGGAGAAGAGATCTTAATTTATTTCAGACTTTGCTTGATAAGGATAAGCAGAATGTTTTTATAAGTTTTATGAATCCATTTAATTTGAGTTATGCAAAAAACAAGTTTATCATTAGTTAACGAATTTACTGTTAGAGTATGGCTAAGTAAAATATTTATTTGATCAGACAATTAAAATGAAGTTAAATGTCATTTTTCAGCTTTACAGGAACAAGAGAGTCATCTTTCAAACTCCAAATAAAGAAAAAAATATGTATTTTTTTTTAACATTCCCTTATATTAATGATTTTTTTTAATTTTTCCTAAAATGGTAGCCTTTTAAGTTCACATGTCATCCAGAAAGGAAAGATGTTATATGGTAAACTAGTAGGATCTTATGTCACCAACAATGAAAATGTTTCCTCAGGAAAGTACGAGTATGACAAAGAACTTAACACCTCTGAACACTGACGCAACTGCTGATGACTCGAATGACTTTGTAACAAGTATCTTAAAAAAACACATTCACAAGTGATCATCTTTGCCCTTCAGAAACAAGATAGTTCCAGATGACAGCTATGTCAAGAGAAGAGAGTATTTTCTTCTTTGAAGCTCAGAAAAAAGAAGCCATTTATATACCTGAAATGTACCGAAGTCTAAAATAAGCAAATCTGATTTTTCATAGTAGAAACCTGTCTGTGGAACCACAAGGTAGGAAGGTTTCAGATTAATCTTCAAGTCAAGGACTTTCCGCATTTCAATAATGTGAACTAATCCTTAAATAAAAGAGAAACATTAAAACTGACATTCGATTCACAGGTAAAACATTTCTTCCATTCCACATATAAAAAGGTGTTGTTTATTCAAAAGACAATGCATCTTGTGTAACATTTTATTGATTTCTCATTAAACTGAAGGTTCCTCCTCACAAAGCATCCACTAACCCTCCAAGTCAAAAAAAAGCAAAAAACAACCCCCCCCCAAATATGATTCTATAACATTACATTCTATTTAGGCAGCAACCACAACTTAAGCAAAGAGTTTTGAAAATCCCATAGAAATCTTTTATGATATTCAAGAGTTCACCTCAGAGATGAGATTGATGTTATCATCCTACCTGTAGCAGTTCTTTCCTTAATTTCTTCCAACTTCATTAACGTGACTGTTGTTAATTTTTCAAGATCCATTCCCTTATTTGTCTGGAAGAACTCTATCATTGCATTTATTGTTCTCTTACAAGAAAGAAAGAGACACAGAATTATCAATATATACAGAAATCACTTAGCAAAAACCTCCAAATTATGACACACGAATTGACAGAGCAAGAACAGTAAGAATAACAGGGGGGAAAGAAAAAAGAAACGGAGAATCACAAAAAGAGGTTTCTGTTTGAGTTACTACTCACTGCATCGTATTTTATTTCCACAGGCTGCGATTCAATAGTAAGACTCTGGTCAGCAGCACTATCCTCTGGGTTAATATTAAACTCTATCTTAAGTAGAGATGACTTCTTATCCCCTATGGAAGCCACAAGGGATGGTACAATGTTTTCTTGTCTCAGGCCTGTAATATACCAGTTTTCAAGCTTTGCTTCCACCCTAAAGATGACAAATAGTTAAATATTATTTAATTATAGTACAGAATGCAGTTCTATCTAGAAAGGACATAGAGGATTAGAAAGCCTTTGATAAAGGAAAACATGAAACAAACCTAGCTACACAGGACTAACATACCACAGAGTTAAGAAAAAGTTACATTAATAAAAAGGAAAAATAAACTAAATAGGAGGCAATATGTTCACAGCAACACAATGGTGATATTTTCTTTTTATGTCCTGTCAGCTGAGAGATGGACTGTTTAACTTTCAAGCTCAAGTTTATTAAGAGTTATTAAGAGAATCAGTTACAAAAGAAATGAGAGGTACAGTATTTATACTACAGGTGAAAAAAAAAAGATTGTTAACTGTTCCTTACTGATTTCAAAACAAGTTATGGACAGTCTCACTCTCTTTGGTGCAAATGGAAATTTTTTACTATCACCTTCATTAGGAACAGGTTCATTAGGAACAAGGATAAGTAGGGTCAGCAGTAAAATGCCTATGAAAGTCAATCATGCAAGCACCCCTAAACTAGACAAATTTCATTCAGCCTTAGAAGTACATATTGGATAAGAAACTTCTTTTACGGTCCTGAGTCTACACAACCAGAATTTCTACACTCCCTTGACCACCCCTTCTCTCTTCCCCTGCCCCGACTTTGGGATGCAACACAGTTTGGGCATAATTAAGATCACAAGCATGGCTCTATTAAGATAGGCTAATTAAATTTTTTCTGAAACTTCCAATCAACAAAAGTGTCTTTTCTACTGTTTCAATCATGCTAATTATATGGCATGCATTTTTCAAGTTTCTTTGTAATTTTGTGCAGCATTCAGGCTGCACCTTTTAATATTCCTCAAAACTATTTTCACCAAAATATTTCAAGAGTCAGCAGTTGAGCTGGTGAGCTTATGCACAAAGTCAGAAGATGGAGGAACTACAAATGAAAGCACGAAAAGTGCACAGACTCATTTTACAGGCACTAAAAATCTTATTCACTGACTGTACAAGACAATAATTTTTCTTTAATATTGCTGGTGTGCCCTTATCTTAAAACACAGGAAGGACTCAGTTTTCCATATTCTGGGTAATCTCCTAACCACAACACAGAGGGGGACACATTTGTCATTTCTGTTGGAAATCAACAACACATTCAGTAGCTTGGTGAGAGTATACTATCCAGACCATTTCATATTGCTTAAATATCAACTCCCCAAATTAATATTCAGCACTTCAACATTTGGATGCAAGAAATAGCTTAATGTTCATGAAGACTAACAGTGCTTTCTTCATTCCACTCTACATTATTCACCACATAAGTGAAAGTAACTTTTCAAATTACCTATAGAAACAGGGAAAATACAGAATCCCTGTAATTTTACGAGTCAATATACAATATAATGCACTGTTGAAGAAAAAAAGGACAAAGTTGGAAAGAGAAGTGATGTTTCTACAAAAAGAAAATACCAAGCTAATTACTTTATGGCTTGTGCTCCTGGACGCTGCGATACTTTGGTACTCAGATCAATTATCTGTACTTTAAGTGTTTCTGGCACGTTCTTGTCTTCTTTAATTGTAAGAGAAGTACTTAACAGCTTCAGTGTCACAACATGGGCAACATACTAACAAGGAGGACAGAGAAAATTGAGATTAGTTATCTTGATGTTAATAATTCCTTAGAATTTTAATTTAAACTAATCTATGAAATGTGGTAGTTGCAGCTACTCCAGTAGCCAAAGGTAATGCATACATCCCCATGCAGGAAGCTAAGTATAAAGCCTTTACTTTCATTCAACCCCTATCAGTCATTTCTGTAACATAAAAGAGTATTTCAAACTATGCAGAGTATCTAATCTGTATCTCTTGTCAGGAGGCAGAGGGGATTTTTTTTAAACTGTGAAAGCAAGCGTAGTTAAGCTATACTCAATGCAGAGCTAGCAAGCTCAAACAAAGTCATCATAATCCCACCAAATAACTATATTTTAAAAGATACTGTATAGATACCTTTGCTGTTCTTGCTGCTGAATTGTCAAGTACTGATCTTGTCAAGAATGGGTTTTGCCTTCCTGAGATAAGTACCATTTGGCGGCCTTGTCAGTCAGAAATTTAAGAATCAAATAATACTTTCTATCTGAATTTAAAGCCTGCACATTTCTTCACTGTACTGAGAGATATGAAACCACCTTTATATTTAATAATTTGTCCAAATAAGGAATGGAAATTCTTCCACACAGGGAACAAGGAATGGGTGAAACAAACAGAAAAATGCAACAGTATTGGACGTTGTTTGGACCACGTCTCTATGTTGGTAAGACGACACTTGCTGCTGCTCTACTCTTTTCAGTTTGACAAGAACACGAACTCTCAACTGCACAGAGACTGGGATGATGCCACTCCAGTAATTCTGAGCTTCCTCATGTGACACACATGCAGGATTATGATTAAATTTAACAAAAACGTACAAGGTTGGAGTGGGGTTTTTTTGGGTGGGTCGGGGGCAGGTTTGATGAGAGAAATAAAAAGAATGGGGGAGAGGGGCGCAGGGGAGAAGTGATATCCTGCTTAAAAGAAACACTCCTAATGTAAAAAGTGCTTCTGTAAATGATGAGCAACTCTAAGCAGAACCACCATTTAAAACTACAATGGTAATAGCATTCACAGAAAATGAGTATACCAAGAGAAACCTTAACCTTTGGCATTTTCTTAGTTGTGTACTTCCAAGTTTTCTTTCCATAAACCCTCCCCAAAATACCATAGAGTTTATCTTTTATTTCCTCGCATAACAATCCAAAAAAAATCTGACATATTAAAACATTTTTTAAGTTATACTTTCCTTTTTGTTGTAGAAAAAAGTACTACAACAGAAGTCTGTCTACTTCAAATGATATATTAATCGTTAGAACAAATGTTTCAATGAAACGTAACATGATGCTTTTAAGAGAAACCTCCCTGAAAATTATAAATATTAGGCTAAACAGGAAATAATCACATTAACGCTTACCTTTCTACAAACACCTATTCAATTATCAGAATCAAATTGACTTTTTAGATCTAAAATGAACAAAAAGACCATACAGACTAATTCAGTTTTCACTACAACACATAGCAAGAAACAGACACAATAAAAAGGCAAGTATGGAATCTCTTTTCATTTACAGTCACTTTTTTTATTCTCTTTCAGGTTGTGAACAGCTATCTATATTCCAATTCCTGATACTTCTAAATCACTCCTGGATATGGTTATGCACAAGGGCATCCAAGGAAACACTAGCCATTCTTCATATTTTCTGAAAAACAATTTTCTTTTTTTGTAATCACCTTTGTACATTCAATATAGACTGGATTTGCACTGACACATATTCCATCAGTAATTGCTTTTCTTAAGGCTAATGAGCCTCAGAAAGTTTTTTTTTTTTTTTTTTAAACCATTCCCATAGAAGTTGCCTACCTGCTTTGGTAAGGAAAGGTGATGGGAGCTGTCACTGTATCCAATAGCAGTAAAAAGCTTAGCTTTCTCTTCTGGTGTCATTAGTTCATCAATAGCTTAAAAATAAACAAACCCATGCATTTACACTTTGATTAGTAACTATAAGTGATTTCCCTTTAATGTGTCTACTGTCCTTTACTCAAGTTTGGCTGAAACATCAAGCTTATCTTCTTCTGATTCTCCATATTGCCAAAAGTTCCATATTATAAAATTATGGACATAGAACCAGTCTTCTTACATGGTGTTAAATATGTTGCACAGACATCAACATCATTTATATTGCAAGAGGACCCATAATTTCCAATAAGCAAAATAGCTTTGAGGAGTACTATTAGAACTTCTGGTTCAGACAGCAGATCACCAGAAGAACACAGCATTTTGATTCTGAAATGTTTATGGCCTTTTCAGAAGTATGTCTTATTTGCCAACTCTATTCATCAACGTTATGTAATACTATAAAATGAATCAATACAGCATAGTACTGTCTTTCCCTTACTCTCCTCTCCTGTGCAGTAGGAAGCACAACATATACTAACTTGCTTCTTACTGTGTATAAAAACTTAAAATATACATTAAATTAGTATATTTCAGTTTAAACCTACTTTCAGGAACTGGTGATTCTTCATCTTCCTTTTTTCTAGATTCTTTCTTACCCCAGAAACCACCAAACCAGCCTCCACTTTTTTTTTCTACTTCAGTGGATTTCTTCTTCAGTAATTTTTGTCCTGATCTTACCATCTATAAATCAGACATTAAAATACAGAATAATAATAAACTGGTTTTACATAAGTAATATATGTAGTATGCTGACTAAACAGATACTTAATTGAGAGACAGGAATACCATCCCTGCAAGAGATTAAGAATGCTTTGACTTACACACCAGATAGAAGCAAAAAGAGGGGATGAGGGAGAAAGCAAGTGGGTGTTATTTTGCATGGCCTTTCTCTCTTTCATTTTGTGCACTTCACTACCATTTAGACTACAAAAAGACAAGAACCACATGCAGAAAGAAAGAATGTAAGAGAAAGCAAGAAGCAATTGCATTTCTTAAATCCAATTTGTTAATACAGTAACAAACCTGAATACTGATCCTGTAACACTAGGTATATTTTGAACTTTTTAACCATACCACACTTTCCGTTTTAAAAATGAAAGTCTGACCAGAAAAGACTCAAAAATAAGCAACATCATTTTTCCTTTTTCATCTTCATTTTACATATATCCTGGATGTGTTGACAAATACTGATGTTACATTGTCATGAACAGTAATGCCACAATGCAAATACAGAGGCTGATTTTAAGGCTAGGAAAACAGCATGCTCTCAGATGACTGTTCTGAGCTTACGCACAGTGTGTGTACGCACAGGTGTTTTTGATCTTAACTGCAGATACAGCACTTTTCATACTGTTATAACAAGCTCAGTGTTAACAGTGATTTCCAAAGTCAAATGCAGCTAGTGACTTCATCTGCCTTTTAATCATTTCTCAGAGTGGTTCTCTAATTAGATTGCCCATCCTCTAAAAAAGGACCAGAATATATCAAGGCAGGTAGTATGGGAACAGCTGTACATGTTGGACTTCACACAGTGACAGTACCAGTCTTGAAATAACAGAAGTCAAAGGAAGAAAGGCGGTAGAAAAAAAAAAAAAAAAAAATCATTAAATCAGCACTCCAGATAATGGCCTGAATGGTATAGAGTGGGTAGCAGCAACACTTTACACACACACACACACACACACACAGTTCCTACTTAGGTGTTTTGGAACTGGTTTCCAATTACTCCTGTCCTGGAAAGATAAGCGACTTGCCTTTTCTCCTCCCCATCCAGTCATACTCTTATCACCACAGAGTTTTTCAAAATATTATCATGACAGAACAATCCTGTTCAAAATGCTACAGTATTACTGAACAGAACTTATTTCTTACCTCAACTTGTGCTTGTTGTCTTGCTAAAATTATGTTGAAGACATCGAGTTTTCTTTCTAGGTCCTGTAAAATGTATGGTGAAATCATTTGCCTCTAAAGCACATTTTAAAAAAAAAAAGCTCACCACTACAGCTCCTCTACTAGCCTTTTCACATTCATGCTCTAATTTCTTTCTAGACATGCTCTTTTCTTTCAAAGGTATACCTGCTGCAGAAGTTCACCAGAAGATGAAACCTGACATGCAACAGTCTTTTAAAACAGATCAATTTTCCACTTCAGTAAATGCAAAGCTCATTAATATGTAACCAAAAAAGGTTAATTTAAATAGCACTTCACTATTTTCTTTCTTTCCACAAAAGGTTGCTTTATACTCTGAACTTCAGATTAAAACTTTATTTCCACAGAGGTCTTGTGCACTAGTAAAACCATCAACCATGATTACTGTCATATATAAAAAATTATTTAATAAAGCCCCCAAAACATGCATACATACTTTCTCTAATGTGACAATCTTATCAGCATCTTTTGAATGTTAGAAGGTGTCATGTTTAAAGTGATTTTAACTTACTCCAGCTTTATCTTTGAAAGGCAGACATTATCATCACTGAGGCTGGTTCAGGCTTTACACAGAAACTAAACAAGGGAAAAGCTACATTTCTTTCTGATATTTATGGCTCTACAAAAACACATACTGTGGACCCAACACTCCACTACATTCTGTGCAAATATTTATAGAGCTACTCATTATCCCCATCTATTTCAAAACATACTAAAAATTTGGCATTTAATAGGAAATCTTAAGAGACTGCTTTTTAACTCCTAAGTCAACACTCAGGAAAAGAGAGATTTCTTGTGGTCTTAAAAACAGCCATACTCATTGGTTAAAGGTCTAGTAAAAAACAAAAACAAAAAAAGGAAAATTTCAGTAGTAAAACGTCAACAATGTTTATTGAACCAAGAAATATACTGCCATAGCAACACCACATACCTGAATTTGCCTCTGTGTTTCTTCGGATAGTTTACTCTGCATCAGCTTGTTCTTGTATACATTTTTATAACTCTTCAGAAGCTGCCTATGTTGTTTTATGCTACTCCACGACCACATACGAGTATGTCTTTTGACGTGAACTTCAAGAACACTGTTACCTGCATATTTCCACCTACAATAATTCCACACTTTGAGTAACTTCCCATTTCATTTTGCGCATTATGACTTAAAATAAAATTACAGAGGCAGTTTAGCAATAGGTAAGTATTTTGCTCACAGCTTGCCATCTAAGTAACCTTGCTTATAAAGAAAGTTTAATGGTTTCAACATCACTTTTGAAAGATGGACTCATATGTTATATTTAATGACTGAAGGACTACATATCAACATTCTCTAGTGACTGTGTATTTGTAAATTTGGGCTGTAACAGCATTAAGTACACAGTCATTAAAACTAAAGCACTTTGATAATCAGCATCACTTAAGCATTCTGAAAAAATCCACAGAATTTATCAGCTCAAAACTTCATGAACTGAAATTGCAGCTGACACACACATTTCCCTTGTATCACATTTGATAATTTCAGAAAGGTTAAAACAAAAACAACAACAAAAAAAAACACCCAAACACACATGCACCCTTATCTTCTAACCTCAAGAGGGAACACTGGCATTTAGCTTAGAGATTATGGGGGCAGGGTCAGCCTTGCAAGCTGGATTTTCATTTGGTTCTTTCATATGACCTCTCCTGCAAATTTGTTTATACTTGGCTAAGCAAAACACTGTTAAAGTAATAATGATACATGCAATGTAGCTATAAACCCACCATTAACCACCAAGGAGAATAAAGAGACTAGAGAGAAGTTCAGTGTCTCCCAAAGAATGCATGAACACATGCAGCTTACCATTGTTTAGCATTTTTATGGAGACACACATTCGGTCTGAATCTTCGGTATGGTGCATTGCGAACCATGTAATCTACAGACTCCAGAAGATCTATCATGCTGAGGTACTAAAGACATGAAAACAAGTTTCTCAGCACAAGTTCACATTTTGTTACATAGTGTTTAAAATACGCATACATTTACCAGAGTCTTCAGTATTTCTCAGAGTATATAGAAATGTAGGCCTATGTAGTTTTATAAGTATCGAAAAGCACACCAACTATACTCACTGCTCTCAGAGAGCACCGCCTTATGAATTTCAGGTTCCCTTGAGGGCCAAAAACAATTTGTGTTTTCTGTTAGCTTGCTCACCACCAAGTATCGAACTTTCTCAAACTGATCTTATTTTCTTCCTTTGTCAATATCCGATTTCCCCAATTTGAAACAACTGTTGCATTAGTTGATGCTATTGGTACTGTTACAAACACAGCTTCCACTTTGACATGAACAAGAGCTTAAAAAAAAAAAGTATTTAAACAAACCAACCATAAATAATCAGAGTAACTTGCAACACTGACTGCTGTGGAGCTATCTAAAGGAGTTACTGGATACATCAGTGGGCTCTGCTGCCAAAGCCAGTATAGTTCATTCATTCCCACCTTTCCATCTTGGCATCCCTTCAGTCACAGTATTGGCTTACAGTTTTATCAGATAAAGCAGAATAAGGGCTACTCATAAGAATCATTCCATTCTCCATGTGAAAAAAAAATGCTACTTTAAGTGCTGAATATAGGTCAGGGGACCTTACCCAGAGAGTCCACAGATAACACAGGGTCAGAGTATTAGGATCTACCACCAGGACGTGCCTGTTACACAGATGTGTTCACATGGTTCCTGCTACAGGGTTTAAACAGTCTACTCACATAAACAGAGAACTCACAAACAATGTTTTTAAACAAATAAACAAAAAAGAATCCTACAGCTTTTGTCACAAGCTCTAGAATAAGTGATAACAGATAGCAAGCCAGCCTACCTGTGGCTTAGTGAGTTCAATGGCAATTCTCTGTACTTCTACATTCCAATCAAGCTTGGGAGTTTTTAGTTCTACTTCTGCATATGGGTTGATAAAGAGTCTTGCAGATGCTGATACTGGTCGAAAAACTTAAAGATAAAAATTTGTGATTAGTTCTACGTTTAAGACTAAAGAATGAGAAGCCATTTTAAAGTACTTTCTTCTGCTACCTGACAGAAGTCTGAAGAGACCAACCACACCAACCACTTAATAGGGATAATGTGTATGCTTAAGACCCACAAATTCATCATGCAACTCTTCCCAAAAATGAAGTTAGCCCAGCAGTCATCAAAAGGCATACAAGCTCTAAGCTGTTACATTATGTTAAGGTTTTTGTAAAATAAAGCTAGTTAGGTCATGCCTATTCGATCAGGCCAGTCTATTGTACACTAACATGCTCACAAAAGCTGTATATTCTTTCATTCCTAGCTTACTTACTATACTGGTAGTCTTGAGGCTGGTTACTGCTACATGGAATTCCTCTTTTCAGCTGATCCTGCGAAGAAAAACAATACTGACTAGCAATTGCTGAAAAGTATCACTTGTGGATGGTTTTCTAAAATTGGAGTAGACCAGCTCAAATTCACATGTACTCTGCAGGTTTGCTTGTTTGTTTAATGGGAAATCTAATGCAGCACAAGTACTTTAAGAGTAAACAGTTTTAATATTGGCTTTCTCCAGATTAAAAAAGATCTAAGTTTCTCATATCAAGAGAAAGCTTAGTGCAGTCTTCATTCAACTTTCCTCAAACTCTTGCAGATTTAGAAACATATAGCTCATGTGTACACTGACATGTGAAATGTAACAGAAAGTTTTTAAATTCCTTGAAGGTTTCCAACAGTGTATATTCACATTCTACCTTTCCTATTGTTTAGCATATGGTTATGACACTTGAGTCGTCTGTTATTCTGCAGTTAAGAGAAGAACTCAAGATAGAGAGTCTTATTTCAAGATGAGATCTGTCTTGCACTATAATTCTTCAGCATTCTATCCAGAATGCTATACTCATATGGAAATATTTTATCTTGTTTCAGAATTGCAGTGGCACAAGCAGTTAAAGCAGAAGGCCTTCTAGAAATATGTACGTATTACAGAATCACAGAATCACAGAATCACTGAGGTTGGAAGGGACCTCTGGAGATCATCTAGTCCAACCCCCCTGCTCAAGCAGGGTCACCTAGAGCACATTGCACAGGATTGCATCCAGGCGGCTTTTGAATATCTCCAGAGAAGGAGACT